>NC_056474.1:0-50864 GCF_008729295.1 Plectropomus leopardus
TGATTTCTGGATTTGCATATATTTTGCTCTCATCCAGATCCAGCATACGTAGTCCACTAAGAGAGGTCACTCTGCTGATAGCTACATAAGCCATGCCAGGTCCAAAAATGTAGTTTAGTGACACTACAGCTGACGTCCTGGTCATACCCTGAACCTTATGTATCGTACACGCAAAGGCAAGTTTAATAGGAAACTGTCTGCGTACCACACCTTTCTGTTTCAGATTCTCCCCTGCTCTCTCAATGTACACAAGATCGTCAGGTCCTCCTGGTGCTCTGTTAAAGTATTTCCCTCCAGCTATTTCATCATCCATCCTGAGCCCAAGCACAGCAACATGTGAAACACCATTTTCTTCAAGTTAATAACTTGAAGAAAATGGTGTTTGACTAGTGTAGAGAACAATCCATTCATCAATCCTTGAGACATGTCTTTATTTCTGGTGAGCATGATACGTTCTCGTTCTGCTGGGGGACTTCAACACTCACGTTGGCAACGACAGTGAGACCTGGAGGGGCGTGATGGTGAGGAATGCCCCCCCGATCTGAACCCGAGTGGTGTTTTGTTACTGGACTTCTGTGCTTGTGCGGCCGCATGTATTGGATACTCAGGTGAAGAGAGGGGCGGAGCTGTCAACCGATCACCACCTGCTGGTGAGTTTGTTCCAATGGTGGGGGAGAACGCCGGTCAGACCTGGCAGACCCACACGCATTGTGAGGGTCTGCTGGGAATGTCTGGCATCAGAATGAGCTTTAACTCCCACCTCTGGGAGACCTTCGGTGAGGCCATGGAGAACGACTTCCGGACGGCTTCGAAGAGGTTCTGGACCACCATCCTGCATTTCAGGAAGGGGAAGCAGTGCTTTGTCAACACTGTGTATGGTGGGGATGGGGCACTGCTGACCTTGACTCAGGACGTTGTGGATCGGTGGAAGGAATACTTTGAAGACCTCCTCAATCCCACTGACACGCCTTCCAGTGAGGAAGCAGGGTCCGGGGACTCGGGGGTGGGCTCTTCCATCTCTGGGGCTGAGGTTGCTGAGGTGGTCAAAAAGCTCCTCGGTGGCAGGGCCCTGGGGGTGGATGAGGTCTGCCCAGAGTTCCTTAGGACCCTGGATGTTGTGGGGCTGTCGTAGTTGACACAACTCTGCAACATTGCATAGACATCAGGGGCAGTGCCTCTGGACTGGCAGACTGGGGTGGTGGTCCCTCTTTTTAGGAAGGGGGACCAGAGGATGTGTACCAACTATAGGGGGATCACACTCCTCAGCCTCCCTGGTAAGGTCTATTCAGGGGTACTAGAGAGGAGGGTCCGCCAGATAGTCAAACCTCGGATCCAGGAGGAGCAATGCGGTTTTCGTCCTGGTCGTGGAACTATGGACCAGCTCTGGACCCTTGGCGGGATCCTTGAGGGTGTATGGGAGTTTGCCCAACCAGTCCACATGTGCTTTGTGGACTTGGAGAAGGCATTTAATCATGTCCCCTCGGGAGTCCTGTGGGGGGTTCTCTGGGAATATGGTGTATCGGACACCTTGATATGGGCTGTCCATTCCCTGTAAGACCGGTGCCACAGCTTGGTCCGCATTACCGGCAGTAATTTGGACTTGTTTCCAGTAAGGGTTGGACTCTGCCAGGGCTGCCCTTTGTCAACGATTCTGTTCATAACTTTTACGGACAGAATTTCTAGGCGCAGCCAGACTGTTGAGGGGGTCCAGTTTGGTGACCTCAGGATTGGGTCCCTGCTTTTTGCAGATGATGTGGTCATGTTGGCTTCATCAGGCTGTGACCTCCAGCTCTCACTGGATCAGTTCGCAGCTGAGTGTGAAGCGGATTGGATGAGAATCAGCACCTCCAAATCCGAGGCCATGGTTCTCAGCCGGAAAAGGGTGGAGTGCCCTCTCCGGATCGGGGATAAGATCCTGCCCCAAGTGGAGGGGTACCTTGGGATCTTGTTCACGAGTAAGGGAAGGATGGAACGGGAGATTGACAGGTGGATGCAGCATCTGCAGTAATTTGGACTCTGCACCGATCTGTCCTGGTGAAGAGGGAGCTGGGCCGAAAGGTAAAGCTCTCGATTTATCGGTCGATCTTCGTT
This sequence comes from Plectropomus leopardus, assembly GCF_008729295.1. Taxonomy (NCBI): domain Eukaryota; kingdom Metazoa; phylum Chordata; class Actinopteri; order Perciformes; family Serranidae; genus Plectropomus; species Plectropomus leopardus. Next base: position 2,092 of record NC_056474.1, read on the forward strand.
CCTACCCTCACCTATGGCCATGAGCTTTGGGTAGTGACCGAAAGAACAAGATCGCGGGTACAAGCGGCCAAAATGAGCTTCGTCCGTAGGGTGGCTGGGCTTTCCCTTGGAGATAGGGTGAGAAGCTCGGTCTTGCGGGAGTAGCTCGGAGTAGAGCCACTGCTCCTCCGTGTTGAGAAGAGCCAGAGGAGGTGGCTTGGGCATCTAATTAGGATGCCTCCTGGATGCCTCCCTGGTGAGGTGTTCAGGGCACGTCCCACCGGTAGGAGGCCGGGGGAAGACCCAGGACATGCTGGAGAGACTATGTCTTTCAGCTGGCCTGGGAATGCCTTGGGATCCCCTGGGAAGAGCTGGACGAAGTGGCCGGGGAGAGGAAAGTCTGGGCTTCCCTGCTTAGGTTGCTGCCCCCGTGACCCAACTCCTGATAAGCGGAAGAAAATGGATGGATGGATACATGATGCGAGCATCTGGTAACTCATTTCTGCGTCCTTTAAATGGTTTAGTTCGTCATGCCATTCTGCCAGTTCAGAGGTCCTTTCTGTAATCATCTGCATCAATCCTGGTGATATGCGAATGGAGCAGTGGTAATATTGCTGAGTTGTGTGAACCAACTTGCTTATTAGTGGCAAATGTGCAGGACATCAGTCGGACAAAGTGCTGGTTCTGCGATGGCCTGTGACAGCAATGCTCTGTCTTCTTCAGACAACTCACCTGACTTTTCTTTCACACGGATCCTGTTCAACATCTCTGCAAAGGCAACATCATCCTTCAGATGCATAATCTCTGACAGGGTAATCATCTGGAAGTTTTCCTACCATAGGTCAATCTAAGCCGGGTCACAAACACAGGAAGGTTTTGACTGTTGCACTGGTGGTAGCTGATAAAAGTCTCCAATAGCTATCACTGACATTCCTCCAAAGGGTCTTTAACTGCCTTTGATCTGTTTCAGTCTGGCATCCACATAGGCAAAAAAGGGCTTCGACACCATTGACACTTCATCAATGATGATGATCTTGGCATTTAAAAGTTCACATCTGACTTCATCCAGTTGGTTACCAAGTCCTTGAAATGGGGGTTGTAGGCTTCTCGGGAGCTTAAGGAGAGACTGCAGTGTTGCACCAGATATGCAATATGCAGCAGTGCCGGTGAACGCTGTCAACAGGACACTGGTGCTTGATATGTCTGCCTCCTCAGCATTTCTTGACAGTTTGCAAAGTATCTTAGATGCCTCTGAGTAGATGCATTTGATGGGATGTGACTTTCCTGTTCCAGCACCACAATTATGTATTTACACTTATGTAAAAGAAAAACTGCTCTGGATGTAAGCCAGAAACCTGCTTTATGCACCCATCTCTAACTGTGTAGAATACACATGCTTGTCTCTGGATCAGATTCTGATACATGCGGCGTAGCAATGTTTGGTCAAATGCAGGGGGCTCTCTGATCACTCTTGCCTCTGTTACAGCATTAGCCTGATTACTGTAGTCTGGGACATTCTCCTGTACATTTTCATGATCTGGTTCTCTTGCCTGCAATTCTTCAGCACACTCTAACCTCACTACTTCAGATTCTGGTGCCAGATTACACCATTCATCAATCTAACCTCTGTTCTGTTCAAATGCCTCAATTGCATTCTCAATCTCGTCACTGTTTTTCTCATATTTGTCTCTGTTTTCATTGACAATATGTTGGACAGGCTCCAGATGGTCAGAACCTGGTAGCTGAACACTACCTCTCTTGTAGAAGGACTCGTATGTTGGGAAATATGGTGTGTTGAGTTCTTGCTCTGATCGGAAAGGAAGGTACAGTTTCAGTAATGTCCCAGAAACCTTCTCAGGATATTTTTCCTGTGAGCAGCGGTGATATCTGATGACTGCAGGCTTATCGTTTTTTCGCCTTTGCACATATCCCATTTCATCAAGGAGGGGCAAAACATCTTTACCTTTTTTTCTGGCAGCCACAGACAATTCTGCAAGTAGCAGTAAAATCAGCCAAGCACATCTCCTTAATCTCTGGCGTTTCAGGTCTGGCTTTGTACTTGTCAGTCAGAGATGTCATCCACACATCTGAGCATTCATCTGTAAGGTTCGCCAAATACGAGAGGGGACGACTCATTTTCACTGCATTGTCATCTGTTGGTATGAACACGACACCATGTGAATACATCTTCACGTGTATGCCACATGCATGGGCCACATACTTCTGAGCATTGATCTCTCTCTTTTTTGAGTATGCCTACATGATTTTCCTCATTTCATCACATTCATTGACAATGTCTCTGGTGGAGTTCTGAATGACTGTTTTGAGGTACTCAGAAAGTCCAGACTCTTTTTTGGTGATTTAGCTGATGGAGATACACGACGCATGAATATGCAATGAGAATATAATTTACATCGATGTTGGCATACCCAGGCTTCAAGCAGAAGTGGATTATATCCATTTACCCAGCAGTCTTTCAGGTCATGTTTGAGTATCACCGCACTGGATTTGTTGATCACATATAGCGTTCATATTCACTACATGTTAAGTTGTTGAGCTAGAAGCTGCTGCAATATCAGAGAGGCAGTTTTTGGATCATTCAACAACAAGTTGAGTGGTTGGAGCTTTCTCTTTGCTATTTCCACTTGCACTGGATCAATGTCTTTATCATGTCTTGTTATCATGGTCTTTCGCGCAGGTGGTTTGGGAAATCCAGATCTTCAACCAGAACTGGGATTTCTGAAAAATGTCCTGGAGTGGTTTTTGCTGTGCACTTGCACTTCTGTAACATTCTTGTACAGTTCAGGTTGTGTATGTGGATCAGGCAGTTGAGCTGTGATGTATTTGGACACAAATTTACTCACAGTCAGATTATCATCCTCCTCAAAAACAGGTGCACCTTCTAACCAGATGAGGCAGTGTATGCGTGGGCTTCCTCTGTGCTGAACTCAGCTCAGTAAAAGTAATCCACTACTTTGCCAAGGGGCTGTGCAGAGGAAAGGAGCAGATCTCGGAATAATGCCTCAACACGTTTATCAAACATGCGCATTGCTGTTACTGGATTGCTCCGCAGTATGTCACACTTTGCTGACTAGTCAAGCTCCTCAAAATCGACATCTTCACCTTGCCTTCACCTTCTGGCCAACGAATTTCAACTGCAGAAAAGGTGCAAAAGAAAGTTGGAGTTCCCAACTGTCTGATCATGGCAAAAAGATCTTTGTTGTCTTTTCCCAGTATGCAGGAGTCCCTCTCAGCAGCTGCATGAACCTGACTGCATCTTTATTTCGCACCAGTTTTTCAACGTCTCATTTATCTTGTAACATGCAAGAGGTAATTTTTGGTCCATCTCTGCTCAGAGGCTTTCCTTTCCTCAACTGTATTGTCATGCTGGAAGTAGCCAAGTGTATTTCAGTCACAAACTGTGCAAAGAACAAGTAGTTTGAGTCTCTGGCAAACCGTTTATCAATGCAGAAAAGCCTTACTTTGAAATGACTATTGGTTTAATATTTCTCTGTTCATCCAGTGTATTTAACCTGTGGGGAACTGAACAGGAAAAGCCATGGCCTCCAGTTTAGGTGTTTTGAAAAAGCCAACTGGACTGTTTCTTTCAGCAGGAGCAACAGAGTAGATTCCTTCACTGAAACATAAGATCTCCTCTGCAATATCACACCGCTGAAGGCATGACTCTAGAGCAAAGCCACCATTAGGCATGTCACCTTCCTGTTCTGTATCATCTCTCTGCTCCTTTGGTTGTTCAGCTTCAACTTCACCATCACCATCACAGGACAACATTTCAATATCCTGGTCATTTTCTGCTTCACACAGTGCATTTTTCTCACACCTGTCAATTTCCATTAAGTCAGCCCCATCATAGTCATCATCCTCCATTGTTGCATCCCCAACATTATCATCTGCTTCATCTGGAAGTGTTGGATCACACAGGGCAGGGTCATCTCTGATGGTTACATCCTCAAACTGTGGGTGAATTTCTTTGAGTTTATGCAGTGCCTGCACAAGTTTAGACCAGACAACAGTCTGAAAGACCAGATGACCTCTGTAACACAGTCTTCTCTTCAGTTTTACTCTCATGACTTGAGACTCACTTCTCAGTCTGGGTAATGCTTCAACCATTTCTGCACCTCAGAGGGGACACACACCACATTATCACGTATTGCTTGCTGTCAACCTTTGGGAAGAGGAATTATCTTTGCAAAGATGATCATGGCAGGTTGAACAAATCCACTCTCTCTTCCTCTCATTAGGCACCTTGCGCTGTTCATTTCTGCACTCATAATCACAAACATGGACATACTTTCCTGTCAGGCATGCTGCAACCACATCTGGATGTTTCACATAATTTGACCTTGTGCAGGGGCGAACTTGGTTAGAAAACAATGCCTTATGACAGACAGTGCACATATAAGTTCGACCAGCTTTTATGTGTAATCTGAAAACAGATATGGCCTCTTTTATCAAACTGTTGTCAACTTCTCTGCCACATTCATGCGTTTGTCTATTTATCCATCCGTATTTCCTTTTGATTTTCATACACTGTAAAAAAAATCTGTAAAATAACAGTATTTTACTGTTTATTTTACTTTTTTTTCTGTATTTTAAAATAACCATTAAAATTACAAAAATAGGCCGTGATTTTATATTTCAAATGTAAAATAACATAAAATCTTTGTAACTGTGAAAAACCACTATAATTCTGTTCTTTTACAAAAAAGACCCATTAAAATACATATATATATATTGTTAAAATAATATCGTAATTTTACTGACATTTATCTGTTATTTTGGAGATTAAACTGTTAAATTCAACTTTAAAACTATTAAAAAAAAAGAAAATCATATAAAATTACAGTTAAAAAAATAGTAAAAGAACTATTTAATTTGTAATTTTACTAGAATTAGTTTGTTAATTGACAGATATCTTCATTGAAAATAACCACAATTACTGTATTTTCCTAGACGGTAACATTTTATTAACATTATATTAACATTTATTTTGAAATAACATCTGGAGAGACACAGGAAAGGGGCAAAGCAAAGAATAACATGCAGAGCAAAGAGGTAGACTTGACTTAGACTTAGACTTAGACACGTTTATTTATCCCACTTGTGGGAAATTAACTTGTCACAGCAGTCGTGTGTACAGTAAAAAATATATAGAAATATCAATATATACAAAATATAAAATATACAAGAGTGCAAAATTAGGCATGTATCAAGAAGAAGAAAAAATGTACAGGTTGTAAATACAAAAGTCAGAGAAGACATGTGCAGAGATGCAACTTTTGATTGTGGTGAGTCCAGGTTATTGTTGGCTCAGGCTGGTGTTGTATAGCCTGATGGCTGAACTGGCTGAACTGCTGCAGCAAGGACTAGCCTCTGCTTATGGGTCATCAGCACTACCAAGTGAGTTATAGCTTATAGCTTTTTTTAAAAATAGTTTTAAAGTTGAATTTAACAGTTTAATCTCCAAAATAATAGATAAATAATTGAGAACGGAGACCAAAAAGTCTCTGCACAGACTGGGGCCGGAAAAATGTCATGGGAAAACGCGACACGCCATTGGCTGTTGGGACACAACGTGACGCTGCATTTGATTTCAACCTCAACAACCGCCACCCGGTATGAGCTGTGGAAACCGCGGTTCCTGTTTGGCTGTGCGGACAGAAGTGGTTCAGAAAACAGCAGCGAATATCGAGGCTGGCGCATGGACGAGGCTGCATAGTATATCAAACTCAGATTGAGTTGCATTAGCTCGGTAATAATTAACCACTCTGAGTTTACTCAGTCGGTAAGAGGCACTGAATCCATGTATTTCATTGAAATTATAGCCGACTACATGACGTTATGACAAAAGCAGGGCCGGTGTCGGCCTCGGTGCAAGCTGCATTTAGTATTCAGCCAGACCGGTCACTAGCTTGTTTGCTAGCAGTACGCGCGCACACACAGACGTGCGCATACACACAAGCACAGTCCAAGCGGCTGACAGAGAAAGAGAGTGGAGGAGAATGTGTCACATTAACCTGAAAAGTCAAATATCTAGGCTGGTGACGATGTTAACACTCACTCTGCAGCAAGTTTTAGTTTAAATAACCTAATTGTTCACTTATGTTATTTGTGCACTATTTTGATAACTATTGAGTACTATTTTTTTTCACCACTATTACTCTATTAAAGTTGTGCTGTTGCACATTTCATGAGAAAAGTTGTCCGTCTCATTTCTTATACAGCATAATGTGACCATCTATAGACAGATACTTTATTAATACATTGCTACTGCCTTGTAATTCTTTCAAAATGCATCAGATTGATGCTTTTAAATATGAAATATTTAAAATTTTCACCTTCTAGGGGGTCAGTATCTTGTCACCTTTTCTTTTTTTTTTTACCCCTGATGAGTTTGTACCCCTGTGTGTGAAGTGGACATGACTGACTGACATTTCTGACAGAGATGAGAGATGTTGAAAAAAAACAACACTATTTTTTCTGTGCGAGACCAGTCTTGTTAATTAATGAGAAACACTGATATTCGAGCAGAATTATCATTCATGTTGCCCATTCATTTGACTTGAGCAAGTGTTATAATGATGGGGGGGAAACCCTGCCATAGTCTCCTAAATGACAGCTATAGTTTTTAAAGCTTTCTTGCAACCCCCCTCCCCCCTTCCTGCTCACTTCTCTTCATACATACTGCTCTCTCTCCTCTGCCAGCAGGTGTCTCAATTGAGCCATTTTAAGTGAATTTTTTTTTCCAAAGAAAAGAGAACAAATATAATAAATGATATTGAGATTTGATAGGACCAGTTACTCTTTCTTAAAAATATTTTAAGAATATTTTATCTTCTTGCCTCTCAAAACTATAGGAGGACCAACCTACTCTGCCGTTTTCAGGGTCATTTAAAATTTTCATTTTTCATTTTCATTTCCTTTCCTAGTCACTGGTCATCACGAAATTCAAAACAACAATCCTGAAAAAATATCTAAAGGATAAGCCAAAAATGTTCTCTTACTTTGTTGAGGGGAGATTGGCTAATACAATTGAGGTCAACTATTTCACAACTTACATACAATAGCATTTATTTGGATCTTGGCAGATTTCATGATTCATAAAGTTTTTTTTTCTTTCTCTCTGCAGAGAAGTGGTGTGACTTGATTTCATGGCGTAAACTGAAAAGGTGAGTACTGCACTATAGTTAAGGATGTCAAAAGATTACACCTGTCGTAGTTGTAGTGTGTTGTAGTGTAGTTGTGGTGCTTCAGTGAAAACCCTAAAAGGGTATGTGATGCATCAAGGGCTTTATAAAAATCAGCCACATCATCAGTATGCATGTTGTATGGAAAGCTGTAAGTGGCACTTCAAAAATTACAATGCTTTTAAATGTCATGTTTACCGTCATCATCGACCGTCATCTGCTGTGTCAAAGTGTCCAACTTTGCAAGCACCGTTTATATGTCAACTTCCTCATTGTCAGAAACAGTTGATTGATCTTAAAGACCTTTTCTGTCACTTAAAATCTCACACTTCAAGAAGAGAGGTAGTACATTGCCCATTTGAAGGCTGTGATAAAACCTTTTCAGTGACATCATCTTTCACAGCCCATGTATCTAGGAAGCACAAACACTTGACAGCTCAGCATGTCTCTGGTGCATACTGTCCTCCTTCAGTTCCAAGTGAGTCTCTGTTGCTGAAAGCCAGGCAGATGAAGGGCCAGCTGATGATGAGCCTGATGCAGATGTAGACCTTGAACAAATGAAAAGTTTGTACATGACAAATCTGTGCATGTTCTATATGAAATTGCAGGCAAAACACCTTATTCCCTCGTCTACCATACAATTGATAGTAGAAGAAATTAATTGTCTTAATGGACAATGCCTACAGTACACAAAAAGTCAACTGAAAGCATCCCTTCAAACTAAAACTAAACTATCTGAACCTCAACCGAAAACGGTATTTTGAGGAGAATTATCCATACGTGCACCCACAACCCATTTTTTTGGGGTTGGATGAAAATAGAAAGGAGCAGTACGCTCAATATATTCCCATAAAACATACATTGACAGCTCTGCTAAAAAATACCAATGTGATGGAACAGGGTTCTACATCTGGAAATGAAAGTACACCTCATATTTTAAACGATGTGTGTGATAGATCTGTATATAAATCCAATCCTCTTTTTGCCCAGTCAGGCTTCACTTTAAAAGTAATTCTTTATCAAGATGCTTTTGAGGTAGTTAACCCCCTTGGATCAGCAAAGAAAAAACATAAGATGCTTAGGGTCTACTTCACTTTGGCAAATTTTCAAATTCAAATTTCAAATTTTGTCGACAACCTCCAGCTTTTGCTTTTGTGTCGCGAAGCTGTTTTCAGATGTTTCGGCCATGAGAAAGTGTTCTCTCAGTTAATAACCAATCTTAGGGAACTTGAGACAAATGTAATGAATATTTCTGGAAACATTGTTAAGGCAACTGTCTTTTGCATTGCCGGTGACAATTTGGGGTCACATAACATGGGTGGATTCACAGAAAACTTCAGCACATCTCAACATTTCTGCCGTTACTGTCACATAACCAGAAGTGAGCTAGACAACTTGGAACACCATGTGCCAATCTGTACAGTACAAGAGTACAATGACACTGTTAAAGAACTGCAAAATGGTGATGCAAGTGTAGTCAGAGGTGTGAAATTTAACTCTGTCTTTAACTCATTGACATTTTTTCATGTTTGCCAGCCAGGCCTCCCACCCTGTATTGGCCATGATCTCTTGGGTGTAGTGGCATCTGACCTTGCCATTTACCTGAGCCATTTTGTCAAGGTGAAGAAATTCTTCACATATTCCCAGCTTAATCGAAGGATCAGACAATTTAGTTACCAGGGATCTGATGGTAGCTCTAAACCAGCTGAAGTTTCAGAAAAGGGTGTGAAATTAGGGGGCCAGGCAACTGAAAACTGGTCTTTGCTGAGGCTTCTCCCCATTATCATTGGTGAAAAGATCACAAATACAGAGGATCCTGTATGGCAACTGACTGTCCAGCTGAAAGAGCTAGTGGAATTGATTTGTGCACCTACTATATCAATAGCCCAGGTTGCATTGCTCAATGTTTTCATTGGTGATTATCTGAACGCAAGGAAAGAAATGTTCCCTTCACAAAAACTAAAACCAAAGCATCATTACCTCACCCATTACCCTGCCTTAATACTTAAGTTTGGCCCACTCATTCGGCTTTGGACAATGAGGTTTGAGAGCAAGCATTCATATTTCAAAAGATGTGTGCGAAGGACACAAAACATTTAAAAAATGTATGTCACACTCTTGCAAAGAAGCACCAGCTACTGCAGGCATACCTACATTCTGGGTCCTTTTTTGCACCCTCATTGGTGGTGAAGAACTCCACTCCTTTCCATGCTGAACTGTACAGTGAAGCAGTGCGCTCTGCAGTAGGAGAAACCTTATTCAAAGAACCCAATGTTGTGTCAACTACTGAGGTGCAGTGGAAAGGCACTCAGTACAAAAAGGGACTCTTTCTGTGTCTAAACCAAGGTGAGGCACTTGAACTCGGACAGATTGAGCTCATGCTGGTGACACAGGACCAGCATGTGTACTTTATTGTTACACCTCATGATGTGTCCTATATGCCAGTATTTGGATTGTATGAAGTGAAACAAGCAAGGCAGTGCGTGGAATGTTGGAGGCCTGACAAGAGTAATTTCACTTAAGCATAGCATTCTTGACTCAGAGTAAATATAGAAATTTTGAGAGATGGAAATCATGCAGTGATACTTAAAGAACAGTCTTTCTCATCCCTTCCAGTCCCCCTAGTCATGGATAAAGAAACTGCAATTCTATCTTTCATCAAATCAAATCTTCCTAAAGTAAGAGAACTTGAGCCTTTGCTTGAGCGTCTGCAAGATTTAGGAGTTGAGGACCTGGAGGACCTGAGCTACCTGCAGGAGAGTGACCTCCTTCCTGTCCTGAGGCCAGTTGAAATCAGGAAACTTCTGTCACAGCTCAAACAGACAAGTATGTGTTTCAATTCGTAGATAATAAACTTTTATATTGGAAACATATGTATAGTCTAAATACACTTAGTGGGTATACTTGTTAAATTTAATGCAGTCTAATACACTAGTTCTGCTACAAATTACAAATTACTTTAAAGAATCTTCATCATTTTACATGGAGTGGTTTCTGAGTGTGTAATTATGTTAGCTATTGAGATACCCATCTGTATGGTTAAATATTACTATGTGTCTTTTGTTAAGCCCAACAAGATGTGTTGGACAGTCCTCCAAGCAACCAGAGCAACCAACAGTTCAGCAGAGCCAGTACCAGTACAAGTCCGGTAACACAGTCTAATGAGATGCTCCTTTCTGGTGAGTAACGTGCCTCTGTCGCACAGAATCACTCTCTTATGGTGTTTGCAATGATGGGTTAGATTGGCTGAAAAGTTACATTTCTGTAACATGGTGCAATCACCGGCAGTGAATTGACAATGTGCTAATTGGTGTCCGACCGATTATCATTCACCGATTTATCAGGGCCCGATAGAGCCCCGGTTCTATCGGAGGTTCTATAGTATCTGTGAAATGTCTCACTGATAGAAAAAAAAGTGTGACAAAATGTTTTTTTGCGTCACTGCATTGTAATTTGAGCCAAGGCGAGCAAGCCGGAGCAAGCCGGAGCAAGCAGTCAAGCGAGTGAGCAAGCAGCAAACGGAGCAGGAGTCTGGTGACAAACAACCTCCGTCCAACAAGCCGCTAAACTCAGCTTCAATGTCACTTCCTTCACTCATCTCGTCAAAGAATAACTTTATAAACTTTCCCGGGAGCTACAGGCTGCAAAACACACGGTCATGTGTCTTAAAAATAGGATGATATCTCAACAATGACGGACCTGTCGCATCCAGCTGTAAAGGGAGAAACGTGTCTGTGTCTCATCAGGTCTCAAAGGTACATACACGTGTACGTCTCCCAGTTGACAGCAGTAAGGGAAACATATGAAAAAATTTATATTTCAGCACAATGCTTAAAGGTCCCATATTATGAAAAACATGTTTTTTCTGGTCTCTACATATATAAACTGGTCCTCCCTGTGCCTACCAACTCCTAGAATGAGGAAAGCAAACAGGTCCTGCATCGTCTCTGCAGCCCACCCACTGGTAAAACGGTGCTCCTACAGGCTGTTCAGACTCAACTCCTGTGATGACGTAACGACAGGGGTGAATTGCATAGGCCGGCCTCCTTTGCACGAAAACACTCCCCTCTCCTCAGATAAGGGGGCGTTCATCTCCGAGGTAAGATTAGTTATGATTAACTTGCAAGTGTGTTAGCTCTGTGTCTCTCAGAGATAACACAGTAGGTACTCTTCCCTCTTAAAGTCCCCCATTTGGGGGACCTAAGCTTGTGACAGAGGACTGCACAGTACCTCAAATTATGTTTATGCAGCTTAGTAAAGGGGTAAATTATTAGCGCATACATTAGCACATGCTACCGTTAGCTATATCCTCTCTCTGATAGGGGCATGTAGCAGACTAGGCAGGTGTTGACAGACGGAGCTCATTAGCATTTAAAGACTTTTAGACAGCTGAAATTCAGGACCACGGATCAGTTTGGGGCAATACATTTTGAATACAGTGTTTTTGGACGTCTGACAGCTGTGTGAAATTGATTAAAAAGAGTATAATATGGGACCTTTATTTAAAAAAAAAACAAAAAAAAACACCAACTCATGAAATCACTAAACTCAGGTAATATTTCCACTGTAGCTCTGCTAGGTCTTTTCCTTTCCTTTTCTGCAATCAGTATTAGGAATATGCTGTGCTGTGCCATCCACTGACCATTTGTGGAAAGACAATAATGAACTTTGACAGTTAAAATTACGTAGCTTACATTATACAATGTGGGAAAATTGATGGCTTTAAAATAACTGTTGCATCATTATTTCATAACAGCTTATGTTCCCTATGTACTCTTCAGGTGGGTACAGCTCAGCAACTACAAGTTCACCGTGGTCAACAAGTAGTTCAAGTATGGATGTCACACCTCGTCAACTGTCTGACAGCAGCTGGCATTTTAAATTTCAAATTCCGTGGCAGAAAATTTCATCTGAGATCATCAGAAAGCTGGACAAAGGAAAGCGGCCAACAAAAAGTGAGAGACTTGAAATCATACGGCTCGTTGTCAGTGAAATCTTAACCGTGTGCCCAACTCCTGGGAAGAAACACATCAGTGAGATAGCATGGAAAATGACAAAGGCCTACAAAGGCTTGAAGGTGAAGTTGTAGGCAGTGGATTTGACTCACTCACCAAACAGATGGTCAGCAGAGTGGATAACCTGAAGAGAGGAAACACTCCACTTTCCTTGAAGAGAAAGGCTATTAGCAGCAGTGAAGGAGAGGATACCCCAACTCAGAAGAGAAGACTAGACACTTATGGGTGTATAAACTGGCAACCAACACGGCTGCCATTTGATGAAACCACTGAATCCCAGAAACATGCACAAGAGGAGTTTAAAAAAATGCACAGAGAAAGATGCCGTGACAGCAACGATATCAAGAATATGATGAGAGCCACTTTCTTCACTCAGAGAAAAGACATTATCAGTGGAACAGACTTCTGACTTGACAGAGGAATGGCCATATCTGTTTGAGACAACTGGCATGAAGACTCATTTTAAAGAGCTTACAGGCATGGACATGGAAGAGAAAAACATAGCAAATAAGTGTGCCAGAGTTATTTCATTCCTTAAATCTTGTGACAAGACAGGGAAGATGGAGACCATCTTCAGGGAAATGGAAACATCAAGCAAAAATGTTGCAGATGTGAATGTTGCTGTGTTGCTTCCACTGGTCCTCAAGTACTTCAATGAAGAAGAAGAACAGATGTTCTACAAAGTGGATCAAACAACCCTGCCCTCTGAAGTGGACTGCACTGAACTTCCAAGTACACCATGTATTGTTCTGTGTGGTATGAATATTCTATTTACATCACTATTATTTGCTACTGTTACAATTATTTTAGTATAGTGATAACTTCAAGGAATTGCTTATTTTCAGTGCATGATATGTCTTTATAGTATGGTAAGTTAAAGCTTTGGGTTTACACTTCTTGGTTGTGTTAGGCTCTGATTGGTTGTTGTTACTGTGGTTGTAGCTGTTTTCAGCTTCATAGCATTTGAGACCATTTGTTGAAAATGGATTTGATTAATGTACTACTAATTTCTAATATGACTGGCCAAAGTTTTCCTATGATTTTGTCATTCACTGCATCTGTATCCAAAATATGTTTATGCATTGATACTAATGATGTGAAGGCTGCGGAGCTAGTTCAAGGCAGATGACTCAAGCTGCACCCCTCCTGATCAGCATATCAGTCACATGCTCCCCTCATCCCTATAGGGTGAGATATGTAAACTCCCCAACTTACCTGCTTATTCCTGGCTATTTTATCACTGCTGCTACTGCTACTTGCTGCTACTTCCTCTGCTTTGCCATTGCTTTTGTTGCTGCTGCTGCTTGTGCAGTTCGTGGTGCCCATGAGGTTTTTCAATCCCACCACCTCCCCAGCATTCACCTGCAGGGGTCTGCTGTTCATTCCCTGTAATATGTGTCAAGCAGATCATTATTCAGGGAATGAATAAAGTGAGACAGAGCCTGATGTCAAACCTGCTGCAGCCATGTTCAAGAACCCTCTATGCTGTGCTTCAGCTTGCCATGCTTGTGCTTAGTAATTTATTGTTCTAATTTCAGAGTTGTCTGACTGAACTAACAATACTTTAAACCACAATGTGTTAAAATAAAAAAGAAAACTATTCCTTTGATTGTTATTGCTATACTAGATTCAGTTATAACGTAACAATTTTATTTAGTAGTTGTTGGAGTTATGATCTTTTGGCTCAGTATGTCACAGTAACAGTGTTCCCCCTTTCTCTTGTCTTTGTACACAACAGGAAACTCAACTTTAGCAGCAGAGAACTTCATGCTGTCTGTGGACCAGACCATTGTGAATGGCCACATCAGTATCTTCAGTGATGCTCTTATGCTGATGTTCGGTTCATACTACTGTATGAACATATCTTACCCAGCAGCCCAAGCAGCAACTTTGGAGTTCTTACAGAGGTAAGACAGCACCAGTCAATTTTATACATAAAAATAGATAGATATCATGTGACGTCACACAGCAGTTGCAGTGCCATCTTGGGTACCGACTTCCAAAGGCCGTCTATGGGCTGTGATAAGTCTCACAAAATGAGTGGATAAACCTTTCTTTTAATTCTTCTTCTTCTTCTTCTTCTTCTTATTATTATTATTATTATTATTATTATTTATTATTACACCGCTGTATTGAATGCTGCATTCTGATAATTCATTGATATTTCTGATATTTATATTTACATTCTGATTTTGTATTTTATGGTCTGTTATTAGACCACGATGTAGAAGGAGCCTCCACTCTCCCTGTAACAAGTTACAAGTCATTTATGTAACATCACAATTAGTCTGAAGTTGTTTAATGATGGTAAAAAATGAAACATAGGGCAAATATCCTGCATAGTTTTTTCTTGAAGAAATCTTTTCGATCAATCATTTGGAAAATTAACAATCAAATTATCGATTAATCGTTAATATTCATATTCATAAAAACCGAATGCTCACGGCTACAGCATGCATGTTGACGTATACGTGCAGACTTCGACTAGTGGTTTATACGGGACGACATGTAATGCAGTGGAGTTTACTTTCACTTTCATCAACTTACCAACTGTAGCTTTAATACTTATATTTTTTGAAATAATGAAAAAAAAAACAAATACCCCAGAAGCATCTGAGTAGCACATCCATGGCAGAAGTTACTTTCTCCTCCCTGAAATAGAATTTGCAATAGAGTCACAGGTAAACATCTTTTCATTACTTTCCTGTTCCACAGTTCCCTGTAGTATATCCAAGCACTCTCTCACAAGCAAACTCTCTCTACACTGTTGTGTAACCTTTATTGCAAATGTGTGAAAACATTAAATACAGTACAGTCCACAGTTTATTACTTAAGTTGTTGTTTTTCATTTGACAGATGCTTCTTCAAGATAAATCCTGACAAGGGATCAAAAGTGGAGCGGAACGCCACCAAAAAACAACTTGCAGTCAGTCCAAAGGTTCTGACCTTGATCACCAAAATTGCAGACTACGAGTGGAGGAAATAAGAAGGTCTGATTTTGTAATCAGTGTTGTGGATGTACAGTATGGTTACTTGACCAAGTTATGGATGCTTTGGGTAGAGATGTTGCACTAAGTTGGTAGCTGATCAGCTTTTATGGCGAGCATTTTTTCAGAATCAGACAGTTTAATGTTGGTTTCTAATCAATGGTTGTGGATGTACAGTTACATAACCAAGTTAAGGATGCTTTGGATACAAGATAGAAAAAAAAGGATGCTTTGGATAGAGATGTTGCAGTATTTGGTACAGTAGCTCATGAGGTTTTTTTTTTTCCAATTCATTCAATTTTAATGGCCAGCTTTTTTTTTTTTTACCCCCAGAACCAGGCAGAGGTTGCAGTAAGTTGGTAGCTCATCAGTTATTTTTTTTTCTTTTTTCTTTCTTTTTTTTTATTTTTCATTGCAACTTTTCCATTTCCAATTCAGTTTAATTTTAATGGCCAGCTTTGTTCCAGAACCAGTTTGATGTACGTTATTTATGTAATGTAGTTTTGTATTCAATGTTGTGGATGTATGGTTACTTGACCAAGTTATGGCTGCTTTGGATAGAGATGTTGCAGAAAGTTGGTAGCTCATTGGCAATTTTTATTTATTTATTTAATTTTTTTTTTTACTTTTACATTGTGGCTTTTTTTCAGAACCAGTTTAATGTAGGTTATTTATGTAATGTAATTTTGTAGTCAGTGTTTTTTTTTATTTTTTTATTTTTAATTAATTTATTTATTTATGTATTTATTTTTACCTATTATGTTATGGCTTTTTCATTTCCAATTCCGTTTAATTTTAAGAGCCACCTTTTTTTTCAGAACCAGGCAGTTCAATATGCAATGTAGTTTTGTAATCAGTGTTGTGGATGTATGGTTACTTGACCAAGTTATGGCTGCTTTGGATAGAGGTGTTGCTGTGAGTCGGTAGCTTATCAGCTTTTTTTCCCTCCAGAACCAGAGAGTCATTTTGATTTAATTGATTTATTTAATTTGCTGTAATAATGGCTACCCGTTACAGTAAAATAAAAATACTGAGAACAGGAAATAAGTGTCTGTTCTTGTTCAGTCTCATTCAAACACAGCAATTCACTTAAGCCCTTTCCCACTGGCCAAAAATCCTGTTTAAGGTGTTTTTAAATTAACATAATTCTGGTGTAATTATACAGGTGAGCATAGTTTATTGAAGTTGAAAGTTCATTAATGATCAGGAAATCTATGTAAAATTACACAAAAACTAAATTTACATTTGATATGTAAAATTAACAGTAAATTGTTGCAATTGTAAACCCCATATCTGCATGTTTTGAAAGATGAATCACATTATTTATATCAAATATAAATTAATATATATCCTTTTTACTTAAAATAATGTCATTAAAACAACATTTTTTTTTAAATTTAGGCATTAGTACTTGTATTACAGCATTTATTTACCGTATTTATAGGTACTTTAATTTGTTTTAAAACGTGAAAATGTTTTTGATTAAACGGTAACAACTACCTGAAAAAACAAAATTTACATTTGATAGGATCTATTATTGACGGTAAATTGTTGCAATTGTAAACCCAATATGTAGTTTTTCAACAGTTTTTTGACATTTTTTGAAAGAATAATCAAATTATTTTGTGTGTTTTATACTGTTATATTACATCAAATATAAATGAATATACAGTCTTTTTACATAAAATGATGTCATTAAAACCAACTAATTACAGCACATTTCCGTAAATTCAAACATTAAAGATACAACATTTATTTACCATATTTATAGGTGATTTTATTGTTTTAAAACATGAAAATGTTTCTAATTTAACATTAAAAACAACCTCAAAAAAGGCAAAATCCTCTGAAAATTACAACTATAAACTGTATTTTAATTATGGAAAATAAATGTATTTTTATGAGAAAGTTATTTAATGTTATTTTACGGTTTTTTTTGGCGCCCCAGCTGCCAGAAAATTACCATTTTTGCAGTCAAGTAGCTTGTTTTATTTAAATTAAGGGTTACATAGTGCTTTATTTTGAAGTCTTAGTGTCACATTTCATGCTGGAACACTCTGAAACTATATTCATATAGTCGCGATGCCCAGCCAGCAGCAAAAATCCGCATCACGACGCCAGGATGCTAGCAAACCTGGCGAAGCTAGCAAGGATAACACAGCTAAAGCTAGCAGCATGGATAAGGACAACTCGCCGTCGCCCTCCGCCAGTCCCGGCACTGGAGCTACTCCCGCCGACCAGATGGCCAAGGATATATCGAGCATCTACGAACTCTTAAAAGTTACCTCAGAGACTCAAGAGCGCAAGCTGAATGCTATTCAGCTAGCAACTCAGGCTGTGGAGGCCAAGCTAGCCGACATTGCTACGCGCATGAACAACGTTGAGTCACGCATAGATTTCCTGGAGGACGCTAATCAGGCGCTGGAAGCTAATCCTCCTGCTACTCAAAGTGCGGTGGAAATTTTGCGACAGAAATTGGACGATTTGGAAAATAGAAGCCGGCGAAATAATCTCCGCTTTGTTGGATTCCCGGAGGGATGCGAGGGCCCGGACGCACTCGCGTTTTTACGCAAAGTTATCCCACAGATGCTGAACATTGATTTTCAGGGAGTCCTCGAAATCGACCGTGCACACCGGTCCCTTGCCAGACGCGGATCCGACGGTCAGCCCCCCAGACCGATCGATCATTGCTCGATTCCTGAGATTCCAAGACAGAGAGCGGATCGCCGGGGCTGCGCGGAAGATGGGAATGGTACAGTGGAACGAGCACCGCATCATGGTCTTCCCTGACTACTCCAAACTCGTCGCCAACAAACGGGCTGCTTTTAACCAGTGCAAACGCCTGCTACACGAGCGCCAGATCAAGTTCTCCGTGATGTATCCAGCTGTGCTCACCCTGAGAGCGGCGGAGGGCAAACGTGAGTTTACAGACCCCAAACAGGCACTGAAATTCATTCGCTCTCTGCCCCGTGAGAGCATACTGACTCTTTTACCCGTAAAGTTACTGTTACCAGTTACCAGTTGAACTGTACAGTTTCTCATTTGCACTGCTAGACACACTTGAATATGCAAGACTGTTAAGTTACTCAAATTTAGCTTACTTTTCTTGTTTACTGTCCTATTGCTCCCATCTCTCTAGGTTTCGATCTGATTTTGCTGTTTTTGTTCAATCACTACTATCATTAGAGTTACTGTGGGAGCAAGGACATCTTATCAGGAAGTTATATCATCCTCTGCGCTTACTGATTTTCCTTTTATAATTTACTCACCTACTCCCTGTTTTTTTTGGGAGGAGAAATGCATTTGTTTTGTTCTCTCCTGCCCCCCCCCCCATCATTTCCATTTGCATTATATATCAACCTGGAGCTGATGAGGACCTAATAGGAATATATCTTATCTTAGATAGAATGTGTTATGCAGGTTTAACCGGCTGGGAGGAGAGATGCTTGAAACTGACTTGTTCCAAGTATTTTGGTCATGTTCGACTGTTAATCGCATATAATCCTTACACAGTTTTTTTGTACTGATGTAACCCATATCAACCAGTTACAAAATTATAGCTGCGTCACGGACCAAGTTTTTTGTGTGTTAGGTTTGGTGCCTTTCGAGCACCTACAGGTGACGACAGTTCATGGTCACCATATAGTTGTATGTATGTGTATATGTCTTTTTTCCGAAATTGCTTTGTTCCCCCCCCCCCCTTTTTTTTTTTTTTTTTTCCCCCATTTTTTCCCTTGCTTACGTGCATGGTGCGGATTGCTTGGTGATGGTGGTGTCAACGATGGGTCATGCCTCTTATACATATCGGTCTCTAGACGTACTTGATGATGCAGGCTGATAAAGGAAGGACTTTGAAACTAATGACATGGAATGTGCGAGGTCTCAATCACCCTATCAAAAGAAAAAAGTCATAACATTCATTAAGTCGAAAAGATGTGATATAGCATTTCTGCAGGAGACTCATTTACTAACTCAGGATTCTAGGAAGCTCTGCAGAGACTGGGTCGCTCATGTCTCTGCCTCATGCTGGAATAGCCATAGTAGGGGGGTAGCAATTCTAGTTCACAAACAAATACAATTTAAATGTATCAGGGAAAGCATTCATGATGCTGGACGGGTTCTGTTGCTTCTCTCTGAGATTCAGGGACATAAAGTAATACTAGCTAATGTTTACGCTCCTAATATTGAGGATCCTACATTCTTTGGGCAACTAGAGTGTAAACTCAATGATATGGGAGACTACCCGATTTTGTTGGGCGGTGACTTTAATCAGGTCATGGACAACATATTGGACCGTAGCACCCCATCACAGCATCAGCACAAATCAGTCTCCATTATGCACAAAATGTGCAAAGCCTCTGGCCTAGTCGATGTTTGGCGGCTGTTAAACCCTACTACAAGAGATTATACTTTCTACTCTCCGCGCTACAACACATTTTCTAGGATTGATTATTTCTTTGTTTCTGGATTTGGTACCTCCTCCATAGTATCCAGCTCCATTGGTAGCATTATACTCTCCGATCACGCCCCTGTGTTTCTTTGTACCCCTAAGTCTCCCAGATGGAGACTCAATTCCAGCCTTTTGCTTGACCTAAGTTTCAAAGAATCACTAAGAGCTCAAATTAATCATTTTATAGAAACTAATTTGGCCACAGCACCATCTGCTGGTGTGGCATGGGAAGCGTTTAAGGCTTTTATTAGAGGTCATATAATACAACACGCCTCTTTCAAAAAGAAATCTAACATAACAAAACAATTTGACTTGGAGAAGAAGATCTATGCTGCTGAGGCTGTATTTAAGCAAAATATGACCCCTTCAAATTTGACCAATCTGACCAGACTAAAATATGAACTTAATTCCATTCTGACTCAGAAGGCTGAGTTTTCCCTCTTCAGAGCAAGGCAAAAACATTTTGAAGAAGGCGACAAAGCAGGAAGACTATGGCAAGATACATTAAACAGAGAGAGGCTCAGAGCAATAGCAGCAATTAAGACAGAAGGAGGGGCCCTCACGCGTGATCCCACTGAGATAAATAAGACATTTGGAGAGTTTTATGCAACACTTTACTTGTCAGAAGCACAAGTTGACCAACAGGAGACACAAGCATTTTTGACCTCCCTTGCTCTCCCCACCTTATCAGTGGACCAGGTAAACCTGCTTGATGCGCCAATCACAATCGAGGAGATAGCTGATGTTATTAGAAGCCTTCCATCTGGCAAGGCGCCAGGCCCAGATGGCTTCACAGCAGAATTTTTTAAGGCGTATGCTGAAGAGCTGTCCCCTCTACTTTTGCAGATGTATAGTGAGGCTTGGATAAGGGCAGTTTGCCCCCCACCCTTTCTGAGGCATTAATCTCTCTCATTTTAAAAAAAGATAAGGATCCGTTAGACTGTAGAAGTTATAGGCCAATCAGTCTGATTAGTTGTGACAGTAAAATTCTTGCTAAGATTCTAGCTGTAAGGCTAGATAAGGTGATCACACAAAACTGATCCACCCCGACCAAGTGGCTTTATTCGCACCCGGAGCTCCGCTGATAATATTAGACGTTTAATTGACATCATGTGGACTTCTCAAAACGCAACCTCTCCTGCTGCGGCCCTTTCATTGGATGCCGAAAAGGCATTCGACAGGGTAGAGTGGCATTTCTTATTCTCCACCATCGAGGCCTTTGGTTTTGGTAGGATATTTATCAGCTGGGTCAAACTCTTATACACCAATCCCAGGGCTTCAGTGACGACAAACAGCATAATCTCTCACAGTCATTTGAGCTCCGGAGAGGCACTAGGCAGGGATGCCCTTAGAGCCCATTACTTTTTGCACTGGCACTGGAGCCTTTAGCAGCAGCTATCCGCAGGGACCCTGACTTTCCAGGCATCCAAGTAGGCAGTAGTTGTCATAAACTTATGCTTTACGCAGATGATGCCTTGGTCCTGGTAACAGAGCCAGAACGCTCTCTCCCTGCTTTGTTTAAAACTATTAAATCATTCTCCAAATATCAGGATATAAAGTGAACTGGGCCAAATCAGAGGCACTTCCTCTGACACCCTACTGTCCCAAGACCTTATTCCAACCTGGGGATTTCACCTGGCCCCAGTTAGGTATTAAATATTTAGGTATTCTCTTTCCCCCGTCGCTGAATGATTTGGTCCAGGTCAATTTTGAGCCCCTTTTAAGCAAATTTAAGATTGATATAGAACGGTGGTCTCCACTGTTACTTTCCCTCTGGGGCAAGGTCAATGTAATAAAAATGAATTGCACCCCCAAATTCAATTACCTTCTACAAGCACTGCCGGTGAAGATCCCCCCAAAATATTTTAAGCAGTTCGACAGGTTATGCAACAAATTCCTATGGAACAATAAAAGACCTAGATTAAACTTGAAAAAATTACAGAGGCCAGTAGATCAAGGTGGATTGGGTGTCCCAAATTTACTTTTTTATCATTATGCATTCAGCCTCAGGCACCTGATGCACTGGGCATTTCCTCCTGAGAGAGCACCTCCATGGTTTGGTCTGGAGAGTGGTCTGTGTAACCCACTCCCTCCTATACATTACATCACCATTAAGCTTTCGTTAGAGGCACAGACCCATCCTGTTATTTCACACTTACAGTGGGTGTGGAAAAGAATGGCCTTCATATTCGATTTTAATGCGAACCTCCACATAGCAGCCTCCATATGGAACAACCCTAAACTCTGCATAGGGAAATCCCCCTTTCTCTGGAAATCATGGGCCAACAAGGGAGTCCTGGTCCTTGGAGATCTGTATGCTGGGGATACTCTCAAGTCTTTTTCTGATATTAAAACACAATTTCATCTGCCCCAGAATCAGTTTTGGAAGTATTTACAACTCAGACACCTGCTGCTCCACACATTCGGGTCTCTCTCAACACCTCCCCCCACTGCAACCTTTCTCACACAAATAAAAAATTTTCGGTAGAGGTCATGAAGCTTCAGTGCTCTATCAATGGTTTTAAAACGCTCAGACAAAGGTGTGTCTAGCCTTAAATTGACTTGGGAGGGAGATCTGATGGTTACTTTCACAGATAGAGAATGGAGCAGGATCTTACAAAACACGAAAAAGATGTCCAGAGAACTCAGAACCAGGCTTGTCCAATTCAAGCTTCTGAATAGAGTCTATTGGACCCCCTCCAGGTTATACAGAGTCAAGTTAAAACAAGACCCAGACTGCTGGAGATGCCAGAACGGGGAAGGTACCTTAATTCACATGCTGTGGAGCTGTCAAAAATACAAGACTTTTGGTTTGAAATTCACAGTAATGTAACTAAGATTATAGGACGTGACATCCCCTTCTCCCAGAGTCTGTACATTCTGGGGGATCCGTCCCTACTCGATGACCTCCCATCCCATGTCGCAGAGTGGGTTCAGGTAGCACTGATGCTGGGGCGCAAGCTTATTATTTCAGAATGGAAGGCACCTTCACCCCCCCCCCCCTGTCAGCCTCTGGCATGCTCACTTAGCCAAATTGGCTGCACTGGAGGGCCTATCATATAGACTAATAGATAGGGTGGATTACTTCAATCTGAAATGGGAACGATACCTGCTGTCGCTGAGCACGTAATCATGTGAGCTGGTGTTATTTTTTGTCTTTACCCCCCCCCCCCCTTTTTTTTTTTTTTTCTTTTTTTCTTTTCTTTTTCTCTCTCCTTTTTTTTCTCTCTCTCTTATTGTCCTTGTGTTGTGCTGTTTTGTCCTGTTTTTTGTCGGGCTGCTTTTGTCTTATTGTTTGCTCTCTTTTGTTATATATCAGATCACAAACACTGTACAGTATTTGCTTACTTTCTATATCCGATTCTCAACATTGCTGCATAGTCAGCATTTACAACATGTATACATGTATACCTGTTTTGTGTGAAAAACCAATAAATTGTGAATCATAAAAAAAAAAATTCAAGATTGACCTATCTCGCTTCAGTTTTTTCATGTGTTTTCTGTGTCTAACTTTGAATTTTTTGTCATTTGCGTAACATTGATTGATATCTGATTCTGTCTGAAGTCTGCATTTTCTTTGTAACGATTGTTCATGCTCTGTTGTTTTTTTTTTCAGTTTATATTCAGCATTGTTTCTGTAAAAGTTGTTAATGCTGTCTTTGGATCTCTTCCTGAACTCAAGAATTTCTCTGTATCGGGCTGTTATATTATTAATTTTAATTTGTCTCAATTTAGAATTGTTTTGATAGCGCTTGTTTACATGCTCTCCTTTTACTTTTCTGAGTTTTTCATTTGAATATCTCCTGCTTGAGTAAGTTGTTTTCTTTGCTTTATATGTTTCATTTGAGGTGTATTTTCTCTTTTCTTTTCTTTTTTGATTCTCCTTTCTTTGAGATACCTTTGCAGCGACCATCAATCTTCTCTGAATTTTTCTCCTTCGCTGGTTACTTCGTTTTGACAGTTTTCAGATTTTATGTAAGAATTCATCACTGGCAACAGTTTTAGTCAGTGTAGCAGATGAGTTTGATTCCCTGTGGGGAGCATCGGCTTCAGCTTGGACATTAGGTGATATGACATGAACCTCTTCTTGTCTTACAGATGATGCAGAAGTGTTGTTTGTGGTTGATCCTTGTAATATGCTTTCAGAGACATCTGTGCCATCAGTGTTTACCTTTGGAATAGTCGAGTTTGATTTATTGTGTAGAGCATGTGATGCGACAGAATTCAAGCTGAATTGGCTTGTTGTTTCTGGATCATCTTCCATTTCAGTGGACATTTCAGTACCTACAGTGTTAATTTTATGAGTATTTTCAACTGACACATTTTGAAGAGCATCATCCAACACAGCAGCAGTAGTGTGACTCTCTCTTTCTGGAACAGCATCATTCACAGGATGGCTACGTTCACATTGTCAAAGTTTACAGGCTTCAACTCATAGTTGCAGGAGGACAGTGTACCCATCATACTGTGAAACTTAAGGAGCCTGTCAATCATATCACTTGTGTGATGTGTGAATGTCAGCATGACAACAGTACCAGAAGTGTGTGAACCCAGGTGTGGGGGCAAACCTCTGGCTGTTCTGGAGTGTGGATCAAAGAAACCGTATCTGCCAGACCTGGTTCTGAATACTGCAATACATAACTGTCTCATCAGCAGCAATGCATACTGCACATCGGATAATAAGCAACTCAGCCCGCTTTCTAGGTCCAGAAAAACTATCTACAGCTCCCGGTAAAGGTTGTCCTAATGTGCATAACCTGGAAAGTTGTGTCATGCCAACATAGTGTGTAAACCTTCGTGCAGGAACATCATCAGGGAGCTCATTAGTGGTCAGATAGTTGTGATCAGTAACCCTCTTCCTGACTTCTTTGTACATCATATTATCTTTATCCAACACAAGGTCAAGTTCTGCTCTGGTGATCTTTTCACTCCCATGAAGGAATGCAAGGAAGGTTTGTGAGTTACACATACACTGCTGGTTTCTGACATTGCTGAATCTAGAAAAGCCTGGCTGCGGGATGCACGGACATATCATTCAGAGAGTTTATTTACCAGGTTTTCAGGCTGCATGAGAAGGCCCTGCTACACATGGATCATCTCTTTGACCTCTGACTTTTATATCGGGTAAGCATGAGAAGGTCCTGCAACACAAGCTGCATCTCTGTTACGTCCATTTGTCACAATCCTGCTCCCTCCCCCCTCAGTACTTTTCCACTCACTCTCCCTCTGCTCCCTCTACCTGCTGACCACGCCCACTCTGCCTGCTCACTCACTCACCTCCAGCTGCAGTCCATCAGTAATCTACTCTGTATATAAGCCACCCACACACACACACTCATTGCCAGATTGTTCCTCGCATTATGCAAGACTCTCCAGCATTCTCCTGCCAGATCTCTGAAAGCCGACCCTGCCTGTTCCTGACCTGCTCTCTTCGCCTGATCCCCGGTAAACCTACCTGCCTTCTGTCCCCGACCACGAGTTCTGTTTTGGCATTCCTGATCTGCTCTGCTGGTAAAGCCTCTCCGCCTGGCCCCGACGATCCTCCTGGTCCATCCCATCGGCACCGTTGCATCATCGGACTGCTCACTCGGTTTCGGAACCTCCGCCTGTCCCCGACTACGCTTCCGCCTTCTCCTCGACGGTATCTCCACACGTGCTGTCGAGCTACTGGGCTACGGGGTTTCCTCTGCATCCACGCCGAGTGACGTAAGCTTCGGTTCGTTGCTTCAATCTCCCTCCAGAGACTTTGTTGTGGGTTCCGACCCGAAGAACGAACTGTGTACAGAATTACTTCATCTTGCTTCGTGTCTGATTTGTGCTGGGCTGAATAAACGTCATTACCAACTATCCCTGTTTACCGGT
Source organism: Plectropomus leopardus (assembly GCF_008729295.1). Classification (NCBI taxonomy): domain Eukaryota; kingdom Metazoa; phylum Chordata; class Actinopteri; order Perciformes; family Serranidae; genus Plectropomus; species Plectropomus leopardus. The sequence goes on from NC_056474.1 coordinate 27,593, forward strand.
GTACTGCATCTGGATCCGTACAACACCCGTTACACCATTCTTCACAATGTCTGCATAGGATACTTGTGGTACACATGGCACATCAGTTTGACCTGTCATTTACCTGAGCATGAGAAGGCCCTGCAACAGGTGAATCACCATCACTAGGCTGAGTCCTCTTTTTGTCTGCACAAGATGCCTGTGGTACATGCTGCATGCTGCTCTGACCTGTTTAATTTACCTGATAGGCATAAGAAGGCCCTGCAACAGATGAAACATCAACACTGGGACGTCCTTTCTTTACAATATCTGCATAAGATACCTGTGGTGCACACGGTGTATCATGCTGACCTCCCTGGTTCACACTTTGAGCATGAGATGCTGCAGACATCTTTACCTCTCCACTGCTCTGAGGAACAACGCACTCAGCTTCTTCAGTCGTTGTACTGTGACTCTGATGTGTTATTGTACACAAGTTATTTAAAATAATGCCAAAAAATGTACAAACTATGCATCAATCAACAGTATTGTTAGAAAATAGAATAACAAAACAAAAGCCCAGTAGTAGTTAGCTTACTATTCTAAAGCACTATCAGAATATCTACACAAATTCTCAAATATTGCACTTCACTGAGAAAATCTGAACACTACAGTATTTTTATATTTTATTGTTTATAATGTGAACCCTAACCCTAACCCTAACCCACAACCAGCGACTCAAACTACTAACCTTAAACCAATTTAATATAATAGACTAATATATGCAAGTTTATATTCACCTATAATAATCAAATGTTTTATTTTAGTATAAATAACAGCAAAGAACTTAAATCCTAATACAGATTCAAAATAGTATGTCTATCACTAAGGAACAAGTGATGAATGTATATGTAAGCCAGACAATAAATGCAATCTATGTTGTAGTATTACCTTTATACTAATTTCAAAATCAATTTTGTAGAAATACTTTCCTTAGTACCCCACGACCCTTCCGAGGACAAGCGGTTACAGAAAATGACTGACTACTTTCCTTAGTATTTTGTCTTATTTCCATTAATTATTAACTTATTGCAACATATTATATCAATACATGGAGAAAAAAAAAGGATGGATAACTACAAAAATTGATGATCAAGTGTGAGAGACAGGATGGGGAAAAAATGTGAACAGAGAAATTCACAGACCCAAAACAGAATGATCAGGTACCAATAACCCACAGATCAAAAGGTTTATATGAAAAAGGTGATCCAGAACAAATGGTTACCCCAAAAAGATTGAACCAGAACAAATGGTGTCCCAAAAAGATTAAAGCAGAACAAATGGTGACCCAAAAAGATTGAACCAGAACATAACATAATTTCCTTGACATGACAACATATTGTCCTAACCTAATAATGACCAAATAACAACCAAATGACCAAATGACCAAATATTGACAAGACTGGGCAGAATTAGATGGATAGAAAGAGAACCCAAATACCCAGATATTTAGATAGATAAAACAGATGTGGCAGGAGAGAGAAAAAACCTGATATTAAGGGGTGAGTGGGTAAATGCAATAGGAGAGGGGTGAAAAAAACACAAACAGAGTGGATACAAGTGACAGGAACGGCAGACTGATAGAGACAGAGGGAGATGGAGATGGACAGGAACTGGAGGACAGCACATCTGAAAGACAAAATGGAAATCCATTAGACACATGTATTAGAAAAACAATCCTAATGAATCAAAGCCATTTAAGCTGTTTGGCTTATATTTCATTTATTTTACCAAATACCTCTGTTAATATTGCCTTTCCACATTGGTGTGAGAGAATGTAACTTCTTAAGACCAGGCCCTTGTTTTTGAACATCTGCTCGCAAAATGACATACCCAAAATGAACTGAGTGTCTCAGTAATTACAAGTTGTATCTGCATGATCTTGGTATCATTGTGAAGGTAACACTTGTGAGATTAATGCAAAGGTGTCAGAATTAGCATATATGGGTAAGAGTAAATGATGATGGCACACAGCAGAAAATGAAAAAAATATATTTCCACCTTAAGTTTTTTTCACTTTTAGAATGAATATCCCTGAAATGATGCAGTTGCAACCCAAAACCTCTTGTAATCCATAGTACAACCTCTGACCATTACCCTTGCCAAAATCCATGCTAAAAAAGATGAAATATAGGAATTCTAGAGAGATATTATAACATGAATATGTAGGCGAGGACCCCAGCTTCTCAGGTACCAAACTGTAAAACTCATTTTCTTCCACTTGTATGTCACCAAAGGTATATACTCTACCATATTACAACTGTTTTGGGGTGTGTTTTTGAAAATCCACTAAGCACACACACAAATAAATATAAATACAAGGGAAATAACATTTGACTCCGAATGGAACAGATTTACTGAATGAATTGAAATGAATGCAAAAATGCAAAATGTAAATTTGCATAAAAATGAAACAATAAAAATACAATATTTAAAAAGGGACAGTACAAATAAAAAATAAATGTAATAATAAAATAATAAAAAAATAAAAAATATAACAATTAATAATACAAATAAATATAATAACAATAATAATAAGTAAAATAATAAAAATCAGTAGTTAAACCACCGTTTAACTACTATTTTTATTATTTTACTTATAATAAAAACAAATATTAAAAAATATTAAAATATTAAAAAAATGTGAAATATAAAACATAAACTATATGCATGACCTCTAAATACAAATTAACTGAACTAAAACAATGAATCCGGAGGCATAATTCCCACAGGTCACTTTAGTTGACGCCCCATAAACACAGTCCCGCCACTACTGTTCATCGTGCCACTGTCAGGTCCCTCTGTGGAGGTGAGGCACAGAGGGACCTGACGCTTTCTGCAATATATTGGAATCTTCACCCTCTTCATCCCAGCATCATGGCACCTCTTGCAGTACCTCTATGACTGTGTGGCATCCTCCCCATAGTACTCAGGCATGCAGGTGAGTGGTGGTTACAGTTTGTATCCCCATTTTGTCAGCTTGTCCTTCATGTACATCTTCATACCGATGCGTGCCTTGGTGCCCACTATCCTCTCATCTATAGAGATGTTTTGATAGGGCTGGAAATGAGCTTGGCATGCAGTCACTATGTCGCTGTACAGGGGCTTTATCTTGAAGAGTGTCATAACCAGCACAGCTCTTCTTGCGGTCGTTCTCCTCATCTTCTTTTGTTGTACGGCCCCTTCTTCCTCCAGTAGTCCGCTCTGTGATGGACTCTCACAAGACCGCTGAAGATGGTGATAGTCATGAAAATAAAGAAGCTGCTCACTGTCAGCACTCTCCAACGAAACTTTTTTCCAGCCTTTAGTATTCTTGCAGCATTGACATTAGTGTTGTCAGTGAGTGTCCGGACTTCAGAAGCACTGAAAAAAAGTTGAAGAGCAAAAGAGGAGACCAGGACCTTGTCGTGTCAACTGTGGGACCAGGTACCCTGGCTGGCATGAATCTCAGTGGGTCTGGTTTTTGGTCTTTGTCTTCCCTTTTGTGCCATCTGTCCTCTTCCTCTCTCACTGCCGAAGCAGCTGAACTTCCACCACTTCTCTTCAATTGCTTGGCTGAGGAGCACGATCAGAGGTGCGCTGAGTGGAGCCTTGCTTAGGCTGAGCAGTAGAGGTAGATGATGAGTGTTCATCACCATCACTGTGGAAACGAATGAAGAAGAAGAAAAAACTATTGTAAAAAAATAAATAAAAATTTAAAAAATATATATAGATATACAAATATATAAAATATGTGTATATGAAATATATATAAACATCTTAATTTACTGGCCTACAACTGAGAAAATGTTACTCAAAACATACACCATGCTAAGCTATTTTTAGGCCTGTACTGGGGAAACCATGAGGAACCAGTTTAGACTAGCTCATAATGCCAACAACATGGTACACAGATTCACTAATCACAATAAAAAATAATAACAAAACAAACAATAAAACCAAAGTTACATATCTTTCTGATGAGGGAATTTTATAGTCAGGATCACTGTTGTCCTGATCCTGGATCAAATTGTACTAGCCTGGGGAGGAGTCCTCCAGACAGCAGCCCCACTGTTGTTAGTCACTATATCAAGCACTTCTGCAATGGTGAACATCTTTTTACAAACTCTTCCCAAGAGTGTGTGAAAATGAAGAAAAATCGCTCTCCGTCATGGGTTTTCCTGAATCGTCAGAGCCAATAGAATCAAAGGATTCTCCCCAAATTTATGTCAGTAACACCATCAGCCAAACAGATTGCGGTAAACACAATACACTGTGACATGAGGGACCCAGCTCTCTCCCAGTTTAGGTATGTAACGGAAGCGAACTTGGCCGAATGTTTATGAAAATCGTTGCTATGCAACACTGGGGGATAGAGTCATCTGTCCATAGTGGCTTTTTGCACACAAACGAGAATTATGGTCACAAAACAGCAAAGGTAAGACTTAATTTCCATTTATCGCTTTATGCTCCATTGATCTATTTCGGCTGCTAGTTCAATGAGTTTTGGTCGTATTGTTGCAAGACTCATAGCGTTGAAATCTGCCACCTTTTGGCTTTTGGCTTTTGGCAATTGATATGTTGTATGTTATGGTAGGATAGAATATAAGAGTTTTTGGTGCCATCTTTGTCGGTAGGTGGCGCTATGTTGTTTTTGCTGTTTGCTGGTTTAGTTGCTTGTTATTGAAACTGTAATCTGTTCATGTGGAAATGGTTGTTTTAGGTTTTGTTTTTGTTAAGATTCTTCCGATGAAGTGGATATGCAATATGTCTAGGTTGCAACATGATTATCATGTGCTTCATGTGCCCCTGGAACCTGGGGCTCTCAGGCTTAAGAGGTTAAACATCTAGTGGACCAATATAAAATCACCCTTTTATCAGCATCAAATGAGACTAAGGCGAGCGTGGTGGAACGTTTTAACACGGCTGTTGTGGATTTATTTAACATCTGTTAACGCACGTAGATATGTCGATGTGGTACAGGATTTCGTGGACGCCTATAACAAGACGCATCATAGATCTATAAAGATGGATCCTGCTGCAGTGAATAAGGGCAATGAGAAAACTGCCTTTACCAACTTGTACAAAGTGAAACTCCAGAAGACAGTAACTTTTAAATTTAATGTTGGTGATAAGGCAAGAATATCCAAACTGCATGGAGCGTTTTGAAAAGGTTATGAACAAGCATTCATAGACAAGTTTTTTATAATAACAGTGCGAGTGGCTCGAGACCCTTCCGTGTATAGGCTAACTGATCTCGTGGGAGAAGCAGTGAAAGGCACATTTTACAAGCAAGGCAAGGCCTTTTGTTCTGAAAGAACCATACGAGGTGGGGGTTATTGAGCTCCGATATCCAAGGATCTGGAAAAGTTTTCCTGCCTCGGGCGCCATTGTGAGCATATTTCACTCTAAAACAAAGCAGACGACGCCTGTAGAACTATCAGTGGGGCATTACGATACCGTGCTGAAAATATTGAAAGAATTTAATTCAAAATGCATCCTTCGTCAGGCAACATCGCACATAAATTTGCAGTACAACAATATTACTAACCACGTGCATGTTAGAGGGGCTGAAGGTACCACTTTGATGTTCAAAGTCCATTTAGCTGAAATACTGGGTTTTAGACCGGGAGAGCCGTTTGAAATCCTGTCAACAGTAAGTTTTACTTACATTTTCGTCTACCGGGATATCATTTTCCATCAACTCGTGGGTGGCAGTTATGTGCTGCTCCTGCGCTGTATAAATATGGCGGACGAGGTGAGACACATGCCCATTCTGACTTATGACAAACCACACTATACATTGCTCTCCAAATCGATCATAGACAACATTGAGATCGCTTTAAAAAATCATGAAAACCAGTATATACATTTTATGTACGGTAAAGTGATTGTGAAACTACACTTTAGACCGGCGAGGCGTTATTCCTAAAGAAAAAAAAAAGACCTACGCCCTGTACAAGTAGATATATGTAATACTATATGAACTATAAGGGGGTGAATTACCAGGGTTTACTGGAACAGGTATGCAGTATGGTAACGGGTTATGAGGCATATTTCGCAGTTTATTTTGGATGGCGGTACTGCTAAAAAGAGGATTTACTATTGCAGAACCCCATTTAAAAACAGCCGCCACAAACATCATGGAGGATGTTGAGCCAAAAGCAGAAAGGAAAAGGTCTGATGGTGTATGCTCAAAGACCGAGGAAAAGACCACCGTGCGGGTGTGCACAAACACCCCGTATCTCCAAAAGACGTAAAACGGCTGCTAAAACACGCAAGGCTGCCTGAAAGAAGCCAACTGTCAAACGAGGCAGACCACCTGCTCCACGCTCCAGGATCTTCTCAAAAGACACATTCTAGATCATTTTTCAAGATTGTATCAGCCAGTTTGTTTGTAAAAAAGGTTGCAGTTGCACGTATTGTCAGACTGGCACACAGCAGCGCACTACAGCACACTAATGCCAAATATGCTATAAATACTTACTACTGTACTACACTTTCTCCATCCCTGCTGAAACAAGGGTGTGCAACCAAGAAACTTTGTTTGCATGCCAAATTCCTCCTTGCCTTTGTGGACAATGTAGGATATAAGGGGAAGTTATACACATGATCCCTTTAATTTTGAGCACTACGATGCAGAGTTTATAATCCTGTACGCAGACGGACAATGCTATCTGGCTAAACTGTTTCTTTTTCAGAGGGATCAGTACGCGCGAGAGTAGTACCAGCTTGTACAAACCACCAGTCGACACTAAAGGACAAATCATTGGCTGTAACTCGCGACAATTTTGGTGCAGGCTACACGCTATTCTCTTTTAACCTGGAGCCTGATGAAGGGCGTTCAGTAAATGTGTCGCTCATTAAGACAAGCAACGTCCGACTGGAAGTCTATTTCAGATCACCTCTACGACGCACTGTGAAGGGCACTGAGAAGACATGGAACTCACACTTTTCAGCCTTGACGAAGAGTGAGTTTTCTAGGAGCCATTGCAGGACGGACTGGACGTGACCCACATGTTCTTCACGGGACAGAGGAAAGATCAGGATATTGTCCAAGTAAACAAACACAAACTTATTAAGCATGTCCCTCAGTACATCATTCACGAGTGCCTGGAAGATGGTTGGGGCATTGGTAAGGCCGAAGGGCATTACCAGATACTCATAATGTCCGGTGGGGGTGTTGAAGCCGTCTTCCACTCGTCCCCTTCTCGAATGCGGACCAGGTGATAAGCGTTGCGAAAGTCTAGTTTAGTGAAGATGGTGGCCCCCTGGAGGTGTTCAAGGGCTGAGGACAACAGAGGGAGCAGAAATCTGTTTTTCACTATAATGTCATTGAGCCCTCTGTAGTCTATGCAGGGTCTTAGGGTCTTGTCCTTCTTCTCCACGAAGAAGAAGCCGGCTCCAGCAGGGGATGAGGATGGTCGGATGATTCCTGCAGCCAGGGAGTCAGTTATGTATGTGTCCATGGCCTTTTTCTTAGGGGCGGACAGGGAATACAGGCAGCCTCTGGGGAGAGGGGTCCCAGGCAACAAGTCAATAGCACAGTCATAGGGTCTGTGAGGAGGCAGGGAGGAGGCCTTGGCCTTACTAAAAACTAAACTGAAGTCCCGGTATTCGGGGGGAACCCCCGTCAGATCTGGTGTAGGAACGGTGGATGGGAGAAGCTGCGGGCCTGCAGCGTGTCTGAGAGAGGTGACAGGTCGACAGGTGACAGGTCGACCCCCACTTGTGGATGGAGCTGATCTGCCAATTGATGTGGGGGTTATGATGACGAAGCCAAGGATGACCCAGGATCAGCTGCAGGTCAGAGTGTGCCAAGCAAGCCCCCAGGAAGCGCACCACCCTCTGAAGCAAAATTTACAAAGTGGCCGAAAGTGGAACTACAGCGTCGCGTGATGCACACTGGCTCAGAAAGACTTTTCTCCATTTGTTAACATTGGGAAAGAGGAATTCGGTCTTTCTCCAGACATAAAATGAATGTGCATCAGACCCGCGGGACTCTACCATGAGAACGCGCAGGTAAAAAAAAAAAAAAAAATCCCCTCTACAGTTTACAAGTGTTCTCAAGTGAATCTTAAGTGAATCGTAAGTTCCCCTCTGTCATGGCAGTCGTGTATGGTTCCCAAAGCTTATTAAAGTCTTTTTGTTTGCCCTTTGCAATGTATGTTAGTCTTTCTAATCCTATACAGCTAAAGAGTTCCTTTATCCACATTCCTAATGTAGGAGCATCCATACTCTTCCAACAGAGTGCAATAGCCCTCCTGGCTTGTAATAGTCCAAAATCCAGTGGTATGGTCTGCTTCGATGTTTGAGGAAAGTTCTTTGTATATATTCCAAGCACACACAGTTTGGCATTTAAAGGCACATTGGTATTAAACATTTCTGATAAACATTTTATAACATCCCTCCAAAAGGTTTGTATCTTTGAACATTCCCATAAACAATGGAAGAGAGTACCTTTCTCATCCAAACATTTAGAACAAATATCTGGAATATTGGCTGACATATGATGAAGTGTGACAGGAGTTATGTACATTCTCATCAACCACTTGTATTGAAGTAGTTGGAACCTTGTATTTCTTGTTTGTTTTTGTGCCTTTAAGCAAGCATCATACCAGTCTGTCTCATCAATGTCTTCTTGTATGTCAATTTTCCACGTCTTTAGTTTATCTAGTGTTGATTCATTACTATGTGCAGCTAATATGCTGTAATATTTAGATACACAACCTTTTGTTCCTATGTTGGCTATTGTTATTTCCTCCAGTTGTGATAAAGGTGGTGGAAACATTATCTGTTTATTTCTTGATGACATATAACTTTTTAGCTGTAGATACTTGAAAAAGTGCTTTTTAGGAATTTGATATCTTTGACACAATTGACTATAAGAAAGTAAAACTCTATATTCATAAAGATCCATTATTTTCTGTACACCTTTTGTGTGCCACAACCTAAATCCTCCGTCTTTTTTGCCAGGTGGAAATTCTTTATTTCCCCAAATGGGAGCAAACTGAGATAATATAGGCATGTCACCTATATGTTTATGTGCTGCATGCCAGACTAGGATGGTATTTTTAAGGAAAGGGTTTCTTGTACATCTTTTTAATGTTTTAAGGTCTGAAGAGTACATATATGAACTTAATGGTAGTGGAATGGATTCACGTTCAATGTACACCCAGGCAGGAGGCGCTGTAGTACAGAAATAGTAGGATGCTGAGGTTAGTTGGGCAGCCATATAACACCATCTAAGGTTGGGAAGTTGAAGCCCTCCCCTCTCATAAGGCAAATACAGTAGTTTAAGACGAAGTCTGGCTCTCCTATCATTCCAAATGAACTGGCCAAAAAATTTGTTAAGTTTATCGTAAAACATCTTTGGTAATGGCAGTGGGAGTGCTTGAAAATAGTATAAAAATTGTGGTAAAACAGTCATTTTAATTAGATTTTTTCGCCCAATCATAGATATGGGCAAAGTGGACCAGCGATTCAATGCTTCAGTTATTTTTTCTAACAGGGGATTGTAGTTTACCATGGTTATTTCGTTTAATTCCGGAGTTATTTTAACACCTAGATATCTAAATCCTTCAGTTGTCGTCATAAATGGAGTATTTATTATGGGATTATGTCGTTCTTCCTTATTAAGGAACATTAGTATAGATTTTGAATTATCAATTTTATAACCAGAAAAACCTCCAAAATATTCGATTAATCCTATCAAATTAGGAATACTATTTCTTAAGTTTGTCAAGAAAAATATTATATCATCAGCAAACAGTGAAATACGATGTTCCATCTCCCCAACTCTAATACCTGATATTCCCACGTGTTCCCTTACGGCCATAGCTAGAGGCTCTATTGCTAATGTAAATAGTAGTGGTGATAGAGGACAACCCTGTCAGGTAGATCTTTGTAAACTAAAGGGTTTTGATGTTGTATTGTTGGTAAGAATCTCAACAGTTGGGTTTGTATACAACAACTGAATCCATTTAAGAAAAACTTCATTTAGTCCATATCTCGGGAGGACGTCAAAAAGATAACCCCATTCTATTCTATCAAATGCTTGGGAAGCATCTATTGAAAGCATTGCAGTGTCCGTTGCATCATGTTTCTCATGAAGTATATTCAAAACTCTTCTAATATTATGGTAACCTTGCCTTTTTTGTACAAAACCTTGTTAGTCATCATTAATCAGCTGGGGAAGATATTTATCTAACCTTTTTGAAAGCGCTTTACAGAGTATTTTTGTGTCACATCCCATTAAACTAATTGGTCTGTAAGATGAGCATTCAGTTGGGGGCTTATTTGGTTTTAATATAAGGGTTATTAAAGCTAGTCTTAATGTGCCTGGGAGAGTTCCTTTGATAAAAGATTCTTTAAACATGTCAAGAAGTGGATTAGTTGATTACGTCATCTAGCAACTTCTAGCTACTTTTTGGAGAGCCTACAGCTACGGGCCCCTTTCATGTGTTGTTCCAGTTTTAGTGTACTGGTAGTGTTGTACACTGGTTAGTGTACTTCAATAACGTTCAAATTGAGTCACTACTATACTGTAAAAGTTGGTCACTAACGTGGTAATTTTGTGAGTAAATGTTTTAAAATGAATTGGTTTTGGGGGTTTTTTACAGTGAAAAATGTAAATGAAGGACTAATGTTAGTGTTTAACAGTTTACGGTACATTTGTGTGCTATTTCGTGGCATAACTATGACTTAAATGAATGAAATTTGAATCAAAACTATTTTCCCGCTCATAAACCGGTAGATGTAATGAGTCACTGTTAGAACTTGACTTCTGTGCACCATTCAAAGTTGTCATTTCACATTACTACAGTGGGGGGAATTGTGACAATATTTCTGCTGGTTAAAACAGTCTGATGTTATTGTAATAATTTTTCATTCAATGTCATTTAATTTGTGGGAACGCATTTTTTTTTTTTTTTTAATTTAACGTTCATATTCGGCTCAGAGTTTGAACAATATCAACTAAATTTGTTTAAAATGGGAATCAGGTGAAATCAGAGCTGAGGTTAATGTTCTGGTGGAGCTGAAATCAGTCAGAAATAACTGTTGAGTGGATTCAGTATCTGTTAAATCAGCCTTTTCGTTGTAAGCTTGTTCCTGCTTAATATTACAGTCATATAAAGTGATGTTACTGTAGGCAGGTAGTTTACAGTCTGTCTCTTCAGTCATATTCTCAGAGCATTATTATAGATGGTAAAGAACATGTAAAACGTGTTAATACTAAATAAATCTCATTGACTCTGAGAGTTAAATCATCAAACAGAAGTCTCAAAGCTGAGCTGTCTCTGTCTGACATGGATTTATTGATGTATTTTATAGTCATGATTTATTATTGTCTTTTTGTATGTAATTCACTCTATATAATGTATTAATTAATGTGACTCAAGGCCCTGAGTCTGTAAAAACAGCTAGGTTGATTGTGATTATATCTCATATTGAAATGTATGTTGTCGCGACTGCCAGCTCCTTACATGCTCATGCGCTGTGTTTAGTTTTTGAGAATGGATTTTAAGCCTATGTTTTCATTTCTGCCCTAGTCCACTGAACTGTGGCTTCAGACCAGCCCTGAAGCGACAAAGGTGGCTGACAAGACTGAACTGGAATTGAACCCAAATGCACGACACCAGGTATCAAAAGTCAAAAACACTTTATTTAAAAGGCAGCAATAAAGTCTTTTACAAAAGCAGAAGCAAAACTCAAAATCACTCCAAAGAGGAAAAGTAACAACAAAAAATCTCTCAGAGGAGGTAACAAAGTATCAACAGAAAATCACTCGAATGAGGTGCATGAAAAAACTAGAGATCACAAAGTATCAAATGAAAATAGGTTTCAAACCTGAACAATGCAATAGAGCAAGGAACAACAAAAACTTGACTTGGGCATAAACAAGGCGCTGGTTCACTGGCAGATGAGACAAGACGAACTGGCACAGGACAAAGGGAGACACAGACTATATATACACAAGGTAAGGGGAAACAGGTGGAGACAATCAGGGCGGGGCTGACAATCACATTGGCAGGAAAACACACAAAGGGAGGAAGTAGGTGAAACGAGAGGACAAAGGGAGATGCAGACTGACCGGCGCCACATCCTCAGCTGGATGTTGGTGCAGTTTGGTCAGTACCGGGGACAGACCTTCCAGTGGCTGCTGACCCACGATGTCGGCTATGCAGGAGGGTGCTGGCTGGCCACCAGGCCGAGCATGAGGGGGAAGAAAGCAGGTGCACTGCTTGAATATGCCCGCCTTTTCCCGGCTATGGTGGCAGTCATAGCTGCCAAGAAGACGATAGGCGCATACAGCAAGGGAGACCGGCTCGTCGCCCTCTTTCCTCAGAGGATGAAGATGACCAGCTGAAGATGGAAGCTGCTGCCATCCCTCCTGGTCATCTTCATTTATTCAGAGGAGGTTGTTTGGAGTTGCAGCTCAGTGAACTCTGGTGTGTGTGTGTGTGTGTGTGTGTGTGTGTGTGTGTGTGTGTGTGTGTGTGTGTGTGTGTGTTACAGGTCCAATTGCCTGCAGCATGGAGGAGTGGCCTGCCTCCAGAGTAGTGGGAGTGGGTCAGCAAGGCTCTCTTTGTGAAGGACCAGACAGGGAGGGCCTTCCTGTCACAGAACCTCCAGCTCTGGTACCAGCCGCCCAGCCCCCAGCTGGTGTACAGCCAGCAGCCCTCAATTCCTGATGCCTATTTCCAGCTGCCCTTCTTCCTGTAGGCCCCTTACCATGTGTGGCAGTACCACCTCAAGTGTCCAATCTGCTGACACAAACTCACAGGCTGTGGAAACTACAAGACTGTCCGCAGAGTCCTGGACTTTGATGGCTGGTACTACATGGGCACTGAGTACCTGGAGTGCAGGAACTGATCCTTTTAAAGATCATAACTCTCGCTATCAGATCAAGAGCAGAGTGTAATTATTAAAGCAGCATTACACAGGTACTGCAGGAAGAAGGTCGCCAGCTGGTCAGAATGCATCAGGAGGCAGCTGGACATCCATCACCAGCAGCTTTTCCCTGTTGTGATGACGTACAGGTAAACATGATGGAAACACGGTGACACACATGTCAGATCAGACCCATGATGCTCATGTTGTTGATGTGTTTGCACTGCAGGCTCTCATGTGACCGCAAGGTGCTGGCAAACATGAAGGGGCGCATGCTGGGAAACAGCGCCAGCCAGTTCAGGGGTTCTTTTTCGGGAGTTTTTCCTGAGGCGATGTGAGGGTCTAAGGGCAGAGGGATGTCGTATGCTGTAAAGTCCTCTTATAATTAAAATTGACTTGACTTCATACTACGCATACACGGTTTGTGTAAGCACTTAATGTACATAGTTCCTACAACTACAGCTGAAAATATTTTTATTTTTTAAACCTAATGGCAGTTTCAACTGCTGGACATGTTTTGTCCCATGTCTCACATTTTATCAAATGCACTTTACATTTGGAAAAAATCTCAGTGCTACAAGATAGAAGCATTAGCTTAAAAAAACAGATTAAAAAAAAGAAAAACAGATAAAAACATTTCATCAGAAAAGCTAAAACAAATATCATACCATGTTAAATCCACAGATCTATGTTGTCAATACTAATTGCTAATTTTTCAAACCGTACAGTATGCTCTACTGTACTTCAATAAAAATAAGATAATAAAATTGTCATCAGTACAAACCCTGAAAGTCTATTTATGCCACATTGATTAAAAAAGATGGCAGGCTAGCTGGTGAATTCAATGAATTTGTGATAGTGGGGTTGTTTAAGGCTCAGTCATTTCAAATTGGTGTTAAAGTTTGGTTTTCACTTCCAAGTTTAGGGTCTATAGAACGATTTGAGTCCGAGTGTCAAACACACAGTTAAAAAATGGCCTCTAGGGGGCACTGCAAATTATGTAAACTGCTACAACTTTTGATTAGATTAACCAAATTTAACATATGAGGTATGTATGGATTCAGAATTAAAAGGAGAAACTGGTGTGCTCAGAATTTGGTGACCAGATTAAAAATAAATACACTTTTAGCCCAATATATTAAATGGAAACAAGCGAAATTGTGCTTTTTTTGAAGATAAAGGCTTGAAATGTCCTCAAAGTTGCTATGAAACATCATTTTTAAAGTTATTGTAAATAAAGGCTGTGTAATCACTCAACTGGATTTAAGATTGGTGTTCAGAATATCCCTAAAGCACAAAGATAGCTAGGATACCCATACACAAATATGGCTGCATATAGCCTACGTGATATTAAGCACCCAACTTGCATGTCTTTTGTTATTGTTGCACTTCTTAATTATTTTGCTGCTTTCATCCATATACATAATACTGTGATTTTAGAAAAATAAGGTTATGTTAGAGTTACGCCATCTACTGCCACAAGAGGGCAGTCTAGCAGACACATTTCCCTTCATTTGACAATCAAGCATCTGTGCTAATTTCTCTCTGCCTATATTGGTATTTTGAAGGTAAGAAAAAAACAATGAACATGTCTGGATGCTATATTATGTTTTTTTAATGAACTTGTACAGACAAATAATGTGTGATAAATTGTGAAATATCAACAGCAGCTAGTAGCTAATAAATCCCAACAGTAGCTAGCATTAACATTAGTCATTTTGCTAGCACCAGTTAAAGCTATGCTGGCAGCAGGATGGAATGAATAGGTCTACTGGGTCTTGCGCTGGTGCAAATTTTAGGTTTTTAGTTGTTTATTTTACATAACATACTTAAGTTTGATTTGGTTACAAAAAGGTAAAGACAAAACTATCATATTTTATCTTTCCTGCTGACAAAATATAGGAGTTCAACAAGCAGGGGATGGGCTGCTTGAATTCTGTTTTTATGAGATGGCTGAGGCAAGAAAATGGGAGTTGTGCATTCTGTGCCAAAAAGAAACTGAGGAACAACTTGTTTGCCCTCTTGCGAATCCAGTTGCCAGTCGTAGAGTGGGAGCCTACAAAGAAATCATCAACCTTGTGAGTCAGTTTAGAGCTATTGGTGCGGCTCCCCACCCAGATGTAGATCTTCCAGATGAAGAATTGATGCAGCAGAATTGTGCATCCTGGCACAAATCATGTCATCAGCTTTACAGCCTTTGAATACGCAAAAAAACGCACTGCCCGTGAGGGATTGCCTAGTGCAAATAGAAGATCTTGTCGGACTGGAGAACCTGTAAACCGCAATCTATGTCTCTTCTGTGGGTCACGTGACGCGATGCGAGAAGAAGCCACGGAGTAGGGAGCTCTGCACTGCATTGCTACCTTTTATCATTTTAAAACTTCTTATTTTAATCCAGTACACTTGTTAACTAACAGGAGTGCAAAAGATGTCAAAACTTTCTAAGACTGCGGCCTATGGAGATATTAAAAAGCATTTAAGATCGTACGTAGCCGACGCCATGATGCAAGACGAAGATGAAGATAGCGAGCTCGACCGGCAACAAGCTCAGGGCATAGCTCAGGATATCAGTAACATCTATACAGCACTAACAAAGATTTCTGAAGATTTGAAGGGGCTTGCAGAGCTACGTCGCACCACTGCGTCGGTAGAAACTAAACTCTCCTCCCTAATTATGAGAATGGACAACGTGGAGAAGCAAGTGGAGTACTTGGAAATGACCGAGAAGGAGTGGCAAGCTAACCCGCCAGCTAGCAAGACAGAAGTCGGGCAGATCTGGGACAAACTAGAAGATATGGAGAATCGCTCGGGGCGCAACAATGTCCGCTTCATCGGCATTCCAGAGGACAAAGAGGGAGGAGATGTGGTGAAATTTTTGGAGGAGCTGATACCAAATTTGCTGGACATGGAGGGGAGACGAGAGATTGAACGAGCACACAGAGTCGCTGGCCAGCGACCCACACCAGGTGACCGGCCCAGACCAATACTGGCCAAGTTTCTGAGATCATCGGACCAGGATGCAGTGTTGCGGGCAGCAAGGAATAAGGGCAAGCTGAGCTGGGGAAACACTACTGTAATGCTTTTCCCAGACTACCCTAGAGCCACCCAGATGAAACGCGACAAATTCAAGGAGTGCAAGAAAAAGCTGCATGAACGAGAGGTGAGTTTCAGGATGCTATACCCGGCTAAGCTGAGAATCGAGACACGTGAGGGGGAGAAAGCTTTCGATTGTCCCCGGAGTGCCATGGCTTTCATAGACGCTATGCAGTGAGTATCTTTTTGAACGTTAACTTTCAAACACTGGTGGGCATTTATTTTTACGGTAGCTGTGCATGAGGAGTCAGGACGAGTGGAGCCTCGCGGACCAGACACGGACCGTCGGACCTCCGTTGGAGGAACTTTTATGAGGGTTGAAATGTGCAAAGTTCATGTTCAGTTGCACACTCTTTATTTTGTTAGTTTTAGGGGGTTGTTTAGGTTTAGTCATCACCACTGCGCTACTTTTCTGGGTCTGATATATGGTTATGTGCCCCCCCAAAAAAGTCATCCATTAACATCGTATTATCTAAGCATAATGCCTCAAATTTTAATAGTTGCTAGTTCAGCAAAGCTAAAAACCAAATACAGTCGTCTTCTGTGGCTAAGTAGCAGCATATTAGCAAGAGGATAATAAATAGCGTATAAGCTACTGTTTCATTACATACAATTAACGTCACTCGACCTGCATACCTTTTATCTTTTGAGCGTTTCTCCTCTTCTTCTTTCCCTTTCTTTCTGAACTGGACATCTGATGGTTTCTTTGGTCTTTTGTCCATGATACACCCTTGACTCAATTTAACATCATCACCTTTTCCCTCCGTCAAACGCCCATGTGGTGATGTTCAGCATATTCTAACATGCTCTTATGTTGAAAGGACTGCAACAGGAAGTAGTTCTGAGCGGAAGCTCTGTATTGCGTATTGAGAGTTATGCAGACGCTTGACGGATTTAATGCGGTCAGACATTAAAGTGAGTTCCAGTAAAAACCCGACAGTTGTGGCAGTTTTTACATTTTCACATAGCGCAATAAATGTAAAAGTATCTATGTTAATTTTATGAATGAAATACAATTTATTTGGAAGCAGCTGGGATCATAACAGGTCAGTCTATCCCTCACCCCCCTCCTTGCCTTTCCTCTGAGAGTTAAACTCAACCTGCTCACAGCCTCTGCAGTTGTGAGTTGATCGCCCTCCTGTCTCCCTGCTGCCTTTTCTTCTGACGCACACAACCTGTAGACATGACTCTCAGCAGAAAGTTGACATGATAGTAAGGGCGCCCGCACCTACTCCACTAACGTGACGTGGAAATGAGCGGTAGAAAATTTGCGATTTTTATTTATTTATTCATTTATTTATTTATTTATTTATTTTGCGGGTGCTCGTGCGCCCCCAAATAGATTGCGCCCTGGGCGGTCGCCCACATTGCCCATAGCAAAAACCGTCCCTGGTTATGATTATGCTCAAAAACAAAAAATATGACGTGGTATTTCTTCAAAAGACTCACATGTCAGCAGGGGAGTCTGAGAAGCTCTGTGGAGGATGGGTGGGACATGTATTCTACAGCATAGGCTCTAGTAAAAGCAAGGGCGTCATAATCTTAATAAGTAAACAGTTACAGTTTAAATGTCTCAAGCAAATTAAGGATAATTCGGGAAGAATGATTATTGTGGTGGCGGAAATACAATCTGAGAAGCTAATTTTGGCTAATATATATGCACCTAATTTGGATGATCACAATTTTTTTATTGATCTTGAAAGGAAGCTACAGGCCGCTGGGAATCATGCTGTGGTTCTGGGAGGGGATTTTAATCTTCTAATGGATCCAGCCCTTTACCACAATGAGGTAGGATTGCGTAAAGTCCCAAAGGCTGCTGTAACACTGCAGAGAATTTGCAAATCATTAGGTTTAATAGACATTTGGAGGATTATGTGTAATCCCCTCTGGTAGGGATTACACATATTTCTCACCTGTACACAAGACCTATAGCCGAATAGATCTTTTTCTAATATCCAAAGCACTCATTTCCTCTGCTGTGGGTTGTGAAATAGGGAATATTCTTGTTTCTGACCATGCCTGGGTGGGCTTGGATCTATTACCCCAAAGTGAGAGAACAAAATCTTACAGGTGGTGTCTAAACTCATCCCTGCTACAGGACCCAGCGAATGTAGAGTGGCTAAGGACACACTGTAAACCCAAATGTTCAAAGTACTTAAATAAATTAAGTTATGCATACTCAAAGTTTAAAAAAAAGTTCTATTAACTTAATTATGTCAAGTTCATTTAACATGTTGTTCCGTTTTGAGTAATTTTAACTAATATGTTTTGATGAGTAACTTAAAAACATAGCTTACATACAACTTAATACACTGTACTGTAAATCCGAATGCTCAAAATAATTAATTGGTATTAGTATAGTTAACTTAAAATTTTCTCAAAAGTTCTACTTATAAATGTTGATTGCCAGTAGCATTGTCCGTCTTTTCAGTTTATTAAACTTGTAATTTTTGATGAATATGAACTTTTTGCAGATTTGTGTAACCTACTTAAAATAATTAACTCATAGTTACTTATAAGCATATCTGTTTTTATTTTTTTTTGTTCTTGGTAGGACCTGTTTCAGTTCCGTTTTTCTCCTTTTTTTTTTGGTTGTACATTTACACTCATATTGTACGGCTTGTATCTGTTGTGATATTGTTTGTAATAAGAAAACCAATAAAAAGAGAATTCCAAAAAAATAAAAGCGTATCTATTAAACATGAATAAATCAAACCAAGAATCAATTAAGAATAAATCCGTTGCATCAGATAGATTTGTACTGTGTAGGTTACACACGCGCACCTTCCACCGGAAGTGTTCACACGATTTTATTTTGTAGTATTTGCGTGCACTTCCTCTTCAGACAGCGAGGCGGAGGACTCAGGAGGAGAGCGGGATCAACAGACCAGCCAACCAGGCGGCAACATTAGCACTCAGCTCTGCGCCATTGGATTAAATGTAAGTAGTCGACATAAAACTCGCTTTAATGTTTGTTTCAGACGGTTCAACGTGTTTTTAAAACGGACTAAGTGACTCACGTTAGCCATGTAAAATTGTTAACCGGTTAGCAGCAAGCTGACATGCAAAGTCATCTGGTCAGTTAACGTTAGCTGTGTTGCATGGCGAAGGTTCTGTAGTTGTAAAGACTGGTGATGCCAAACATGCAGTGACTGCTCATAATTAAAACTCTTCATCTTCGTTGAAGCTGCGTCAGTGTGTGAAAGCAGAAAGCTAACTCTAGCACCATGTGCTGTGTCTAGCTAAAAGTTAAAAAAGTTAAATTAGCTGGTTAAATAAAATTGTCTTTTTTCTATGTGTTTACTAAGATTAGAATTCATGAATGTTACCAGCCACATTTTCTGCAGTTCAAATGAGTGGTTTTGGTTCACTGCACAGATAGGTGATACGTTTTTTTTTGTTTGTTTTTTTTTTTTACCTGTTGGCAAATTCTGGTTCAACTGCCAGGCTGTGTGCGTGTGTGGTAATCTGTATTGAAGCTGCATCAGTGTGTGAAAGCAGAAAGCTAGCTCACCATGTGTTGTGTCTAGCTAAAAGTTATTCTCTGCAGCAGAAAACTGTAGCACCACGTGTTGTGTTTAGCTAAAAGTTCAATTAGCTGGTTAAATAAAATTGTTTTTTTCTTTGTGGTTAGTACAGATAGACTATTGTGACGTCCAGCCCACCAGTCAAAGAGCTCATGGAGCTCTGGCCTGCTCTTCGTATGCAGTCTGAGGTAATGTTGATTAACTCATTCATCTGTTTTCATCTGTACCAGACAGTACTGTATATCACATTGTGTGCAGTGTTATCCATGCATTCATCCTAGATTAAATAATGTCTTTCCTCTTTCTTTCTGCTTTCTGTACTGTCCTTTCCACAATGCAGGTGTATTTCAACGCATTACTAACCAGAACCTTCCCAATACTTTCTATGCCGAACTTGATCTTCACACTCCTCGTTTAATGGCCTTGTTTAGGCAGAAAGCTTTCAGAACGGGCAAAACTGCAGACGCGTTGGCTGACATTTTTAAAGTCCATGATACACAGGTGATTATACATTTCACAGGTGCAGTCTTTGTGTAATGTTGAGAATTTAAAGGTTTAAATAAGTGTTTGAATTTGACAAATGCATCAGATAAGTCAGCAGGTTATTAGTGGAAGATATTATTGTGGTAGCTAATAAAATGCGTTGACTGGTATTGGGTTTGATTAGTAAACTTGTCACAGTATTTACACTATTTTAATCTTCTTAGGAAGTACATGATGTCCACACAAGGCGTATCACTATTCTCCATGCCCTTCCTGTGTATCTGCGTGAGGAAGTGTCAGGATTTTTCAGAACATGTGTGGTAAGTCCCGGTTAAGAAATATCAAGCCTATTGTACTGTAAATTAACCTACTCATATTTTCATTTCATTTACTTATGTATAAGGAAAACACACATTAACATTTATGTAAATGGTCCAGTGTTCAAACTGCAAACATTTGGCAAGATGTTTAGAAACCTTAACCCTCTTTCAAAATCCATCCTTTGAGAACCTTGAGGACATTTTGTCCACTCAAAACAACTGCTCTAAAAATGTATGAGATAGATTTTTTTTTTTCACAGCTCTTTCAGTCAACCTCTGTTCTTTCCAAAAATACTAAATATTATATTTTTTCTTTGGTTTTTAATATTTTTATTGTCCCTTTCATTTTTTCAGGATGCTATGGATGAGCCAGACCTGGGGGATGCGTCAGTGGTCCTCCTTACAACCGTGAGTGACGATGCCACAAGCCCAGTTCACTACCACCCAGCGAAAATCTCCGTCATCCTAGAGGGTGATGTGGTGGTCGACCT
Source organism: Plectropomus leopardus (assembly GCF_008729295.1). Lineage (NCBI taxonomy): Eukaryota > Metazoa > Chordata > Actinopteri > Perciformes > Serranidae > Plectropomus > Plectropomus leopardus. The sequence continues at coordinate 48,398 of NC_056474.1, forward strand.
CCCCAGGCTCGCTGATGCCTTTCTGGTAATGTTCGGCCTGATTTATGCTCTACATCTCGCCTATCCGAAGGGACTGACCAACACGTTTGAGTTCACACAGAAAATCTTGCTTGGTCTGGATAACTCTAAACTGTCACCAAAGCTACAGACTCTCAAAAATGACCTCATGTTACATGTGTAACTCTAGATCTGAAAAGGAGTTGTGGATTCTGAGGGCTCACCCTGTTGGAGCATAGTCCACAACAAGAATATTTCATGGTCCACGGTGACTATTTTTCAACTGTTGATGTTCAAGTTGCTGCTCCACAGTGTTCAACTGGTTTTCAGCCAAATGGCTGGCACAAGTTATTAATGTAATTTACATTTTATTGTTGTTGAACCGATATGCTAAGTGTTTACAATATGAAATTTTGTTTTTACAAGGTGTAGTTTGGGGAATGGTTTTGTAAACTGTCAACATTGCTGCACTGCAAGTTTACAACCAGATGGCCCAAATTGTGCCTTTGTAATTGTGTCTTTCAAATATTATGTTTCATTTTATGCTACAAGGCACAGATGTGGATAAATAATTCTTCTAAACTCAAAGGGTAATGTTTGTATTAACAGTTTCCTGATTTTGAATATTTTCCACTACTACTTTTAAGTTAATAGTACTTAATATGTTTAAGGCAATCAGTTGCCACAAATAATTTAAGTGTGAAAGTAAATGATTTCGAGTTTAAGCAAGTCAATGTTTTTGAGTCATGTGTAATCAGAAAATTGAAAGAAAAAACTAATAAATGTTAAGTTCATTGAACATGAAATCCTGAGTTTTCATACTTGAAATTATTAAGTTATCTTGAGTTATTGCAATGAGAAAGATGAATGAATTATTTGAGTACCATTTACTGACAATTTTTGAGTTGGCCTAATCAGTAATTACAATTTATGAGTAATTTAAAAGTATATGTAATATCAACTCCAAATATTTAAGCTCTGATATACTCAAATGTTTGAGTTTGTGAACTCAAAAAAAATGTGGCAACTGATTGCCTCACTTTTTTTGAGTTCTGCTAACTTATTCGGGTTTACAGTGCAGAGCTTAAACATTATTTAGAGATTAATTGGCAATCCGTATCATCTGCAGGTGTGGCGTGGGAGGCCATGAAGGCTGTGATTAGGGGACGGCTTATCCAACACACTTCATATCGTAAAAAAATGAAAACACAAGAGTTGTTAGAATTGGAAGATAAAATTAAACAAGCTGAAGCAGAGTTGAAGCAACAAATAACACAAAATGGCATGAGAAAACTGACAAAGTTAAAATACCAGTATAATAACATACTATCCCAAAAGGTTGAATTTAATTTATTTAGGGCCAGACAAACATATTTTGAGTCAGGGGACAAAGCAGGAAAATTACTGGCCAGTTATATAAGACAGAGGGAGCTGGCCTCCACCATTCCTGCTGTTAGATCACCAGCTGGAGACCTGCTCACTGCGACTGCAGATATTAACAAGACTTTTAAAGAATTTTATAGTAACCTCTATAGTTCAACATCTACCTCTAATGAGGAAGAAACCACTATATCATAGAACCACTAGGACTTCCCAAATTGACAGACGAACAGAGGAATTTTTTAGATTCGGATATTACTATTGAGGAGATTAAAGGGGTAATTCAGGCTTTACCATCAAGTAAAGCACCCGGGCCAGATGGCTTTACTGAGGAGTTTTTTAAGAGTTTTACGACAGAATTAGCCCAACCTTTACTAGAAGTGTATAAGGAGGCATTGGAGAAGGGGGTACTACCACCAACTCTAAAACAAGCACTTATTAGTCTAGTTTCTAAGAAAGGTAAAGATTTGAATGAGTGCAAGAATTACCGTCTTATTTCATTAATGCAGATAGATGTTAAAATAATATCAAAAATTCTAGCAAACCGATTGGACAGTGTAATTGTTTCTTTGATCCACGCTGATCAAGTAGGGTTTATTCGCGGCTGTAGCTCCTCAGATAATATCAGACGCCTTATTGATGTCATGTGGTCTGTGGTTGATGTCCAGTCCCCAGTTGCTGCAATCTCCGTTGACGCCAAAAAGGCATTTGACTTGGTTGAATGGGGGTATTTATTTAAAATTTTGGAAGAGTTTGGATTTGGTGGTATCTTTATAAAATGGATCCATGTATTATATAAGCGCCCAGAAGCAGCTGTGCAGACTAATGGGCTTATCTCTGATTATTTTAGGCTGGAGAGGGGAACAAGACATGGCTCGCCCCTCTCTCCTCTGCTTTTTTGTTTAGCCATAGAGCCTCTTGCGGCGGCCATACGCCGGGCGAATGATTTTCCGGGGGTGAGGGCAGGAGGGGCGGTGCATAAATTGATGCTTTATGCGGATGACATTTTATTACTGGTGTCCGACCCCAGCAGATCTGTACCGTGTTTTCTAGGAATCATAAACTCATTTTCAAAATTCTCAGGCTACAG
>NC_056474.1:51364-66979 GCF_008729295.1 Plectropomus leopardus
GTTATTCAAACTGCAGTAATTTTACTGTCAGATGTTTTGTTGTGCTGTTAGATTTGAGGTTTGTTACTGAAACGAAGAGGAACTTTTGTTACTCCTGTTGGATTGTTAAATGTAGATTACACTACATTCCTTTGACTTGAGTGGAACAAGCTCGCATTAGTTTTATTTTGGAGAGACTTTATATCAGACTGTCAAACACAGATTAGCAGTTAAGTCTGGGCTGGTTTTTGTTGGGGAATAATGCCCTGCAGTGTATGACAAGTTTTAAAATGTTATTTTCTGTAAATTTGTTGTTATATTAATCGAGTAATAAAAAAAATAATAGTAAGACCAATAAAAAAATAATCAATAGATTAATCAAGTAATTGAAAAAATAACCAATAGATTAATCTATAATAAAATTAAAAAAAATATTATTAGGTGCAGCCCTACTTCAAAATATTTTGGTGATTTAAGAATCACCACAATAATATTTGCCTGCCAGAAACCGTAAAAGTAGAAATTATTGTTTGATTTTCAAACAGCTTGTGGACATTTACTACTGCTGTTCTTCTTTGAGTTAGCTGCTAACTGCTAACAGCTGCTTTTAAATCTCCCGTGGGGGGTTGCACACATAAACACGCCATTAAAACGTCCCACCAACTGTCTCCTGTCCATGATTCTGTCCACAGTCCCGTCCTGCTGGCTGATCTGTTGATACAGGTGTCGTTGCAGTGGTGTTTGCACCTGCGCTGCCGGCTGATAGGCGAGACGAGTCCCTAAACAGGAAGTGCGTGGTGTTGTGTGTTTCAGGAGGCGCTGAGCGTCAGCCTGCAGCTGCATCAGCTGGATCAGACGGTGCTGTCAGGGCTCAGCGGCAGGATGTGGACTCAGCTGGTCCAGGAGGTCTATCAGGACTTCCTGCATCATGTGACTGTCTTGTCCAACTGCACCTGCGACCCCACCGACCCCGACAACCAGGTGAGTGTCAGCAGATGTGAGCGAGGAACCTCAGTCCAGAAAGGTTGTGGAAAACCAAGTATACTCTGAAAGTTTTCTTCTGAAAGTCCTGGAATTTTGTTTCACAACCCTGTAAATTAAAACGTGAGATGTTCACTGACCATCGGACGTTTAAAAACCAAATGATAATTTCTGGTTTTACAGGTTCTGGCTGTGATCAGTGGTGTCACCAAAATGCCAAAACATGTAAAAGTAAAAAAAGGCCTTTTTTTCTTTAAACTTGAAAAAAAAGTGAAGATGACTCTTTGGGGATTGTTTCCCTTTATTAACAGGACAGCTTGAGACAGACAGAATGATGGGACAGCGACACGGGACACAGGCCGCTGCAGAGGCCTCCGCCATATGGGTGCACTCTGCCAGCTGAACTAGAGGCTGCACCAAAAAACTGACAAATAATTCAAGAAAATAAAGTTGTGGAAAATGTGCCTTCAAAAACTGACAAAAACTTTTAAAGAAAAAAAACAAGTCAAAATATTTTTCTGTAAAAATGTCAAAGTAAAAACAGTCACCCTTGGTTTTTAAAGAAAAGATGAACATGGAATCCAGACATTTAAGGTTGTACCCCAGTGTTTACAACATACCTGACACGCCTCCCCGTCTCACATAAATAATGAACAGTCCCTAACAGTCCCCTTTGAAAAGTCCTGGAAATATATTATAAAAATTTCCTGTTTGACTCTGACATATGCGTGACTGCTCCTGCTCTTCCTCCTCCTCTCTCCTCTTCCTCCTTCTCCTCCTGCTCCTCTCTCCTCCTCTTTCTCCTCCTGCTCCTCTCTCCTCCTCCTTCTCCTCCTGCTCCTCTCTCCTCCTCCTCCTACTTCACTCTCCTCCTCTTTATCTTCCTCCTTTTCCTCCTCCTCATCCTCCTGTTGTCCTTCTCCTCCTGTTCCTCTCTGCTCCTTCTCCTCCTCCTCTTGCCTTGCTCCTCTCTCCTCATCCTCCTGTTGTCCTGCTCCTCCTCCTCTCAGAGTTTCCAGCTGCTCCTGGATCAGTTTCAGATTCAGGTGTCAGACCTGGAGAGACGGCTGGTGTCCATCCTCAGAGGAGCCTTCAGGGACTGCAGTGTCCCCTCCTCTGCATCCAAGGTACCACTACACACAGTACACAATACAATACACACACAGTAAGCTACACACAGTATGCACAGTACACACAGTACACAAACAGTACACTACACACAGTACACAGAGTACACACACAGTTGTGTGGCGGTGTTGCTGCTCTGCTGTGTTTCAGCTGGTGCAGATGTTCGGGTTCCTCCTGGACCGTCCTCTGATCCGGGACCAGCTGCGTCCCCTCCTGGAGCAGCTGGTGGACCTGGTCCTGGAGGAGCTGGATCAGACTGAGCTGCTGTTCCTCTCTCAGAGAGACAGAACCCACATGTTCAGCAGGTTCACCCCAACTGCCGCCGCGGCGCTCTGCTGGACCCGACAGCTCCGCCTGAGAGCCCAGGACTCTGTGAGACACAGCAGGACCATACAATACCTGTAAGAACAGTACACACACTTACAGAACCATCCAACACCTGTGAGACCAGTTAACACACTGCAGGACCATCCAACACCTGTAAAACCCTGTCTGTGTCCATGGACCTAGACTCGGTCTGTGATGTGTTCAAGTCAAGTCAGTTTTATTTATAAAGCCCATTGTCACAAAACACAGTTTGCCTCAGAGGGCTTTAAAGCATTTGACATCCCTCTATTCTTAGACCCTCACACTGTCTAAGGAAAAACTCCCCCCAAAAAAACCCTCTAATGGGGGAAAAATTGATAGACACCTAAGGAAGAGCGACTGAGGAGGGATCCCTCCTCCAGGACAGACAGACAAGCAATAGATGTTGTAAATAACAACTGAATTACAATAATGACAAAAAGGGAAGAGACGGTGAGAGGAGGAGATATGCAGCAGCAATAACGGCAACAAAAGCATGCTGTATAATAATAGTGATAGGTGTAAAATTACAGACAGGACCACAGCAACAGCACAACCAAGACCACAATCAAGGCGAGCCTGAGGTACAGTGTCAGTGCAGCCACAGCACGAGCACAGCCAAACCACCAGCACAACTATCACCATGATCAGGCGCAGCCAAGACTGCAGCTAAGAGCCGGGAAAACTAGGAAACAAGAGAGCACAAACGCTCTGGCAACCGAGTTAGTGTAATGCAGTAAACAGACATTAGTGTTTGTAGATGGAGGGAGCAAGAGAAGGAAAAAGGAGCTCGGTGTATCCTAGAAAGTTCCTGGACAGATCAAACCTATGTCAGCCTAACTAGGGGCTGGTCCAGGCAGCCTGAGCCAGCCCCAATTATAAGCTTTATCAAAGAGGAAGGTCTTAAGTCTACCCTTAAAAGTGGAAACGGTGTCTGCCTCCCTGACCCAAACTGGAAGATGTTTCCATAGGAGAGGAGCGTGGTAGCTGAAGGCTCTGGTTCCTAACCTACTTTTGGAGACTTTGGGAACCACAGTAACCCTGCATTTTCAGAGCACAGTGATCTTGAGGGTTGGTAAGGAACTATGAGCTGTGACAGATAGGATGGAGCCTGAACATTTAGAGCTTTGTAAGTAAGGAGGAGGATTTTAAATTCAATCCTGGATTTCACAGGGAGCCAGTGCAGAGAAGCTAAAACAGGAGAAATATGGTCCCTTTTCTTGCTTCCCATTAAAACACAAGCAGCACCAGTCTTCTGCACCAGTTGGAGAGACCTAAGAGATTTGTTGGGCAACCAGATAATAGGGAGTTACAGTAATCCAGCCTAGAGGTGACAAATGCATGCATTCATTTTTCGGCGTCTGTTTGAGACAGGATGTGTCTACTTTTTGCAATATTATGCAGGTGAAAGAAAGCAGTCCTGGACCTAGACTCAGTCTGTGATGTGTTCAGGGAACACAGGAGTTCTTTTCCGGGAGTTTTTCCTAGGGTGATGTGAGGGTCTGAGGGCAGAGGGATGTCGTACACTGTAAAGCCCTCTGAGGCAAATCATGTTTTGTGATAATGGGCTCTATAAATAAAACTGACTTGACTTGTTCATGGACCTGGACTCAGTCTGTGATGTGTTCAGGGACCTGGACTCAGTCTGTGATGTGTTCAGGGACCTGGACTCAGTCTATGATTTGTTCAGTGACCTGGACTCAGTCTATAATTTGTTCAGGGACCTGGACTCAGTCTGTGATGTGTTCAGGGACCTGGACTCTGATGGGGTTCTGCAGAGGTGGCAGCAGATGGGGGACGTCCTGCAGGACTTTAGGGACAGTCGGGGGACAGACTGGAGCGTTCACCTGGACTCGGTCTGTGGATTCATCCTGGACCAGCCTCTGATAGAACAGGACCAGCAAGGCATGCTGGGAGTCAGCTGCAGCCGCCAGGTGAGTGGTAACGTGCTTTGTGAGGTCACCTGACCCACAGGAGCTCCTGTGATGGGCTGCGACTGACGCTGGTCTCCAGGACTCTTCAACTGCAGGGTTTGTAAAGTCATGAAAAACCTGGAAACATCATGGAATTTGCAAATAGCACTTTCCAGGCCTGTTAAAGTTTTGGGAAACTGAATACACCCTTAAAGTTTTAAAACAGGTCCTGGAATTATTTTCAAAAACCTGTATAAAAACACCAGATGTGTTCAAGGATTGTCGGAAATGTAAAAATCCCAGGATAGTTTCTGTTTTTACAGTTTGTGAATGTGATAAATAGTGCAAGTCTGCAGGTTTGGAAGATGAGTTTTCTTTAAAAATCAAGAAAAAGCTTAAAGAAAAAAAACTGAAATTTTCGTTCTTTAAAACTCATCAACAAAATTGAAGAAAGTAAAGGCAATTTGTTTTCTTTAAAAATTACACCAAAAAATGTAATGAATAAAATAAAGACAGAAAAGTCGGTAATATTTTTTCTTTCAAAAACACCAAAAAGGTTTAAGCAAAAAAACAATTACCAAAAAATCTTGAAAGAAAATGCCATAAACTTTCATGTAAATATTTAAATATATAATATATAATTTTTTTTCAGCAGTTAACTAAATCGAAAATAGAGCCATTTGAAGTTGTATTCCCCTTTTCCCTAAAGCCGAAATGCACTCATTTAACAATAACAATCAGACCCGAAATTATATTTACATATTCAGCTCTAATCCTGTTCTGGATTCATTACTTTTTGAATGATATATTAAAAAAAAAACAGTTTTATAGTGATGAAAAAGAACCAGTGAGGAGGATCGACGGTCATTTCAGAAAATGTTTGATCTTCAACATTTGCCTCTAAGTCCTGGAAAAGTATTGGTCAGTTGTTTATGAACCCTGGGGTTAAATAAATTTAAATATAAGGAAATTTGATTGTAACTGCAGCAGCAGATCTCTACAGCTCATCAGAGGTGTTAATAGAGTCGCTCAGCTTGTCTGTTGGCCTCCCAACACACACACACACACACACACACACACACACAGAAGAAGAACACTACTGTCTGTGTGTGTGTGTGTGTGTGTGTGTGTCCAGCTGGAGGAGCTGTTCAGGGAGCTCAGGTATGTGAGCAAAGAGCCAGATGTAGAGCTCCACCCACATGCTGCTCGACTCTTCACCTGCAGAGAAGACATCACACAGAGCTACCTGAGCCTGAGTCACATGGCGTCCTGCTACAACCAGGTCAGAGTCACACCACCACGTCAGGAGGAGGTCAGAGGGAGGTGGAGGGCAGGTGGAGGTCAGAGAGGGTGGAGGGCAGGTGACAGACTGTGGTCCTCCTGCAGGTGCTGAGTGATGTCCTGGAGGTGGAGCTTTCTCTGATCCAGAACCAGCTACAGGACGTTAACCAGACTCTGTCAGAACTGCAGAGGAACAGCTGGAGCTGTGAAGGTGACACATCAATGGCAGTTCACCGTAATCTCGGTGATAACAGTCATGTCAGCACCAAACATTTTTTTAAGAAAAGTGAAATTGCAAAAAAAAGGAAAGACAATTAAAAGTGAATCAAATCACCAAAATAAAAAATACAAATGCCAAAGTGTTTTCTTTAAAACTCACTTTTTTTTAAAGAAAAGGGAAATTACAAAATTACAAAAAAAAAATGAGCAAAAAAAGAACAAAAAGTAATTAGTAATCGCCCAAAAAAACGTCCACAAACTGTGACAGCAGCGTGGTCCAGGAGCTCCGCCCCCTCTGAGCAGAGGACAAGCTCAGCTGCCAAAAAATGGGGCGATCAATGACTGTTTGGACTGTGACGTCAATGTTATTGTTTACACAGAGCTGCTGACATGTATGTTACATGTCAAACTAGAGGCTCGCGCTGTTGTGTTAAACTCTTTAGTTTCAGTGGTGCCAGCATGCTCTCTAAAATCACACTCTGCAGACACATGATGCCGTCGTCTGATTGGTTCCTCAGAGAGACTGTAGAGACTTTCTGTGCATGAAAGGGTTAACTGTAACTTAACAGATAAACAGTGAACACAGTGTGTGTGTGTGTGTGTGTGTGTGTGTGTGTGTGTGTGTGTGTGTGCGCGCGCGCGCGCGCGCGCGCTCAGGTGTGCAGCAGCTGGTGGAGCAGCACAAAGACAGAGTATTGATGTTTCACTCAACAGTGAGCGAGGCCAGATCCAACATGGACGCCATCACAAACATCATACAAGTAAGTCACTTGCTGCGTTTCATCAGTAGTTCCACTTCCTCCTTCACTTCCCTTCAGCCTGCGCTGTTTCCTGACAGCTGAGGGTGAGGACTGAAACCTGAAACACACCTGCCCTCATTCACTTTCAGCCCGCCTGTCTCTGATCGACCATCAGAAACACACATCAATAAATAACAAATAGAGTCCAGTCTGACAGCTGCAGGCTCCTCTGCAGGTAACCGTGACAGACCTGCTGTGACTCAGGAATAAGCTGCATCTGTTTCTAATTTCTGAGTTTGATCTGTGTCGTGATCATCATTTCTATGCTTTGCCTGGGGTCATGATAACTTAACAGCAGTTTGTCTGCATTACAGAAATCACCCAAACTGAGCAGAACAATACACCTAAACAATGTGTGTCTGATTGAAGCTCATCACCACACAGGTGTGTCTGATTTACAAACCCCAATTCCAATGAAGTTGGGACGTTGTGTAAAACATAAATAACAAACAGAATACAATCTTCCAAATCTGCAGTGGTATTGCTGGTCTGCTCAATTACACTCTGCTTCGTTTTATTTTAGCTCAGGTATACTTCCAGCTTGGGTGAATATAGAGCAAACAACTACTTCAGAACTACCCCCAAGGTGTGTCTATATTCAGCAGATCTTAAAACATTAAAAAAAAAAAAAAAGGCAAAGAATCCTTCTCTTAAAAATGTCATTGCCATTTGGAAACGTGTACACCAGGATATTGGAGGCGTCCCTGCTTTATCCTGTTTTTCTCCTGATGGTGGTTTCAAGCTTTGGGCAACCAAAGGTGTGCACTGTGTTGGGAATCTATACAGAAATGGCAAACTACTTACCTGTGAGCAAATATGTAAGGAGCATGATATACCAAAAAAAACTTTTTTTTTTCAAATTTTTTTACAACTGAAACATTTTATATCATCAGAAAATAAAGACCTAATGTCCAAGCCACCTTTGACAAATCTTGAAAACCTAATCATTACAAATCTGGCTAAAAGGGGTCTAGTATCTTTGTTTTATGGGACTTTGATATCTCATGAAAAGGAATCATCCGAGGACAGATTAGAAGCATGGAAAGTCAATGTTGGAGAGGGTAAACTTGAAGGAGACTGGGAAGTGGCATGCTTAAAGGCACAACAAAATACAATTAATACAAGATTGAAATTGCTCCAATATAAATGGCTAATGCGAACTTATATCACCCCAGTAAAACTGAGTAAAACTTGTCCTAATATTCCGGGTATTTGTCGTAAGTGTTGAGAGATAAAAGGAACACTGTTTGTGTTTGGGAATGCTCAAAAGTACAATCATTTTGGCAGAAAGTGATGCAGACCATCTCCCAGATGGTGGGTAAGAATATCCCCCTGCAAGCCAAACTATTTATCCTGGGTTATATACCCTGAAAATTTGGTTGTCAATTCTTTTTATGATTAACATTTTTATTGTTTTTTAACACTGTAACAGAGCATGGAAACAAAGAATGGTAAATTCACCACATGTGAGTAACAGTCCTAGTCTAAACAGTCTGGAAGGAGTCCAATAAAACCGGTGTATAATCTTGAATTGAATGAGGCGTACCCTTGCGTCCCTTGACACTACTTTAACATTTTTACAAATCCTCACCCAATCCTCATCACTGAATGTCAGGTTCAGATCCCCTTCCCATATTTTCTTTAGAGCTAAAATGGGCCCATTACCAAGGTTTTGAATCATCATAGAATAATAGGCCGATGCTTCATGCCCTTTTCCAAAAATCTTTAGAATCTTATCTTGAAATTCTGCACTTTGGGGACCTGACGTACTGGAGCCAAAAATCCCTATCAACATATGGCGGAGTTATAGGTACCTAAAAAAGTGAGACCTAGGAATACTGAATTGTTTCACGAAATCCTCAAAAGATTTCAATGAACCATTATAATACAGATCCCCCAAAGTGACCATACCTTTCTCCAGCCATACCTTCCAATAAATAGGGAATTTACCAATTCGTAATTTTGGATTCCACCATATACTTGCAGAGACATTCAGAAAATGATCAAATTTAAGTAATCGAGCAACCTTTGTCCAAATTAATTTAAGATGAGAGATTATTGGGTGCATTTTTGCTTTTTTACTTATTTTAATAGACAAGATTTGCAGGGGTGACATAGGTGCCACTACAGCTTGTTCCATACCATACCAAGGAGGGGCCCTTTCAGGAGGGAGAGACCAATGGGCTAAATGTCTTAGATTAAAAGCATAGTAGTAAAACAATATCTTTGGCAACCCCAACCCTCCTTTATCAGCTGGTCTTTGTAATTTACTGTGGTGTAATCGGGGGCGTTTACCATTCCAAATAAATATCTTGGATATTCTGTCAAACCTTTTAAAATAATAATGGGGAATTTCTAAGGGGAGTGAATGGATAAGATAGTTGAGTTTAGGGATACAGTTCATTTTTAAAATATTTACTTTACCTGCCATGGACAAATTAAGAGTTGCCCATCTCTCTGTATCACAAGAATTTTTTTGTAATAATGGGTCAAAATTGACTTGAACCAAATCTTTCAGCTGCCTAGGAAATCGGATACCCAAATACATAATACCTTGCACAAGCCACTGAAACACACCCGGAAGGAAGGCAGTAGAGGGGCAGTAAGCCGTTAAGGGGAGTGCTTCGGATTTAGACCAGTTCACCCTGTAGCCTGAGAATTTTGAAAATGAGTTTATGATTCCTAGAAAACATGGTACAGATCTGCTGGGGTCGGACACCAGTAATAAAATGTCATCCGCATAAAGCATCAATTTATACACCGCCCCTCCTGCCCTCACCCCCAGAAAATCATTCGCCCGGCGTATGGCCGCCGCAAGAGGCTCTATGGCTAAACAAAAAAGCAGAGGAGAGACGGGCGAGCCCTGTCTTGTTCCCCTCTCCAGCCTAAAATAATCAGAGATAAGCCCATTAGTCTGCACAGCTGCTTCTGGGCGCTTATATAATACATGGATCCATTTTATAAAGATACCACCAAATCCAAACTCTTCCAAAATTTTAAATAAATACCCCCATTCAACCAAGTCAAATGCCTTTTCGGCGTCAACGGAGATTGCAGCAACTGGGGACTGGACGTCAACCACAGACCACATGACATCAATAAGGCGTCTGATATTATCTGAGGAGCTACGCCCGCGAATAAACCCTACTTCATCAGCGTGGATCAAAGAAACAATTACACTGTCCAATCGGTTTGCTAGAATTTTTGATATTATTTTAACATCTATCTGCATTAATGAAATAGGACGGTAATTCTTGCACTTATTCAAATCTTTACCTTTCATAGGAACTAGACTAATAAGTGCTTGTCTTAGAGTTGGTCGTAGTACCCCCTTCTCCAATGCCTCCTTATACACTTCTAGTAGAGGTTGGGCTAATTCTGTCGTAAAACTCTTTAAAAAACTCCCCAGTAAAGCCATCTGGCCCGGGTGCTTTACTTGATGGTAAAGCCTGAATTACCCCTTTAATCTCCTCAATAGTAATATCCGAATCTAAAAAATTCCTCTGTTCGTCTGTCAATTTGGGAAGTCCTAGTGGTTCTATGAACTTATGAATTTCTTCCTCGTTAGAGGTAGATGTTGAACTATAGAGGTTACTATAAAATTCTTTAAAAGTCTTGTTAATATCTGCAGTCGCAGTGAGCAGGTCTCCAGCTGGTGATCTAACAGCAGGAATGGTGGAGGCCAGCTCCCTCTGTCTTATATAACTGGCCAGTAATTTTCCTGCTTTGTCCCCTGACTCAAAATATGTTTGTCTGGCCCTAAATAAATTAAATTCAACCTTTTGGGATAGTATGTTATTATACTGGTATTTTAACTTTGTCAGTTTTCTCATGCCATTTTGTGTTATTTGTTAAATTGTTTATTTTCCAATTCTCACAACTCTTGTGTTTTCATTTTTTTACGATATGAAGTGTGTTGGATAAGCCGTCCCCTAATCACAGCCTTCATGGCCTCCCACGCCACACCTGCAGATGTGACGGATTGCCAATTAATCTCTAAATAATGTTTAAGCTCTGTCCTTAGCCACTCTACATTCACTGGGTCCTGTAGCAGGGACGAGTTTAGACGCCATCTGTAAGATTTTGTTCTCTCACTTTGGGGTAATAGATCCAAGCCCACCCAGGCATGGTCAGAAACAAGAATATTCCCTATTTCACAACCCACAGCAGAGGAAATGAGTGCTTTGGATATTAGAAAAAGATCTATTCGGCTATAGGTCTTGTGTACAGGTGAGAAATATGTGTAATCCCTACCAGAGGGGTTCATAATCCTCCAAATGTCTATTAAACCTAATGATTTGCAAATTCTCTGCAGTGTTACAGCAGCCTTTGGGACTTTACGCAATCCTACCCCATTGTGGTCAAGGGCTGGATCCATTAGAAGATTAAAATCCCCTCCCAGAACCACAGCATGATTCCCAGCGGCCTGTAGCTTTCTTTCAAGATCAATAAAAAAATTTTGATCATCCACATTAGGTGCATATATATTAGCCAAAATTAGCTTCTGAGATTGTATTTCCGCCACCACAATAATCATTCTTCCCGAATTATCCTTAATTTGCTTGAGACATTTAAACTGTAACTGTTTACTTATTAAGATTATGACGCCCTTGCTTTTACTAGAGCCTATGCTGTAGAATACATGTCCCACCCATCCTCCACAGAGCTTCTCAGACTCCTCTGCTGGCATGTGAGTCTCTTGAAGAAATACCACGTCATATTTTTTGTTTTTGAGCATAATCATAACCTTCTTTCTCTTAACAGGGTTCCCCAGTCCATTTACATTCCAAGTAGAGAGATGCATTAAACCTAATTGAGAGGACATGCCTGTCTACACTTTAATGACACATAACCGTATATCAGACCCAGAAAAGTAGCGCAGTGGTGATGACTAAACCTAAACAACCCCCTAAAACTAACAGAATAAAGAGTGTGCAACTGAACATGAACTTTGCACATTTCAACCCTCATGAAAGTTCCTCCAACGGAGGTCCGACGGTCCGTGTCTGGTCCGCGAGGCTCCACTCGTCCTGACTCCTCATGCACAGCTACCGTAAAAATAAATGCCCACCAGTGTTTGAAAGTTAACGTTCAAAAAGATACTCACTGCATAGCGTCTATGAAAGCCATGGCACTCCGGGGACAATCAAAAGCTTTCTCCCCCTCACGTGTCTCGATTCTCAGCTTAGCCGGGTATAGCATCCTGAAGCTCACCTCTCGTTCATGCAACTTTTTCTTGCACTCCTTGAATTTGTCGCGTTTCATCTGGGTGGCTCTGGAGTAGTCTGGGAAAAGCATTACAGTAGTGTTTCCCCAGCTCAGCTTGCCCTTATTCCTTGCTGCCCGCAACACCGCATCCCGGTCCGATGATCTCAGAAACTTGGCCAGTATTGGTCTGGGCCGGTCACCTGGTGTGAGTCGCTGGCCAGCGACTCTGTGTGCTCGTTCAATCTCTCGTCTCCCCTCCATGTCCAGCAAATTTGGTATCAGCTCCTCCAAAAATTTCACCACATCTCCTCCCTCTTTGCCCTCTGGAATGCCGATGAAGCGGACATTGTTGCGCCGCAAGCGATTCTCCATATCTTCTAGTTTGTCCCAGATCTGCCCGACTTCTGTCTTGCTAGCTGGCGGGTTAGCTTGCCACTCCTTCTCGGTCATTTCCAAGTACTCCACTCGCTTCTCCACGTCGTCCATTCTCGTAATTAGGGAGGAGAGTTTAGTTTCTACCGACGCAGTGGTGCGACGTATCTCTGCAAGCCCCTTCAAATCTTCAGAAATCTTTGTTAGTGCTGTATAGATGTTACTGATATCCTGAGCTATGCCCTGAGCTTGTTGCCGGTCGAGCTCGCTATCTTCATCTTGGTCTTGCATCATGGCGTCGGCCACGTACGATCTTAAATGCTTTTTAATATCTCCACAGGCCGCAGTCTTAGAAAGTTTTGACATCTTTTGCACTCCTGTTAGTTAACAAGTGTACTGGATTAAAATATCTCTGGTGTAAAAGTTTTAAAATGATAAAAGGTAGCAATGCAGTGCAGAGCTCCCTACTCCGTGGCTTCTTCTCGCATCGCATCACGTGACTCAATTTGGTTGTCAATTCTAAACAATCAGTTTTAATTGATTTTGGGCTTCTACAAGCTAGAAGATTGATTGCTCTTGTCTGGAAAAATAAACAATTGCCCTCTGTAAAGTTATGGTTGAAGGAGATTGTAACGTCTTGCGTCGGGAAGACTCACTGCTGTCACACCTGCAGAATGTGGCTTAGCATTGTCATGCTGAAATAAGCAGGGACGTCCCTGAAAAAGACGTTGCGTGGATGGCAGCATATGTAGCTCCAAAACCTGTATGTACCTTTCAGCATTAATGGTGCCTTCTCAGATGTGAAAGTTACCCATGATGCCATGGGCACGAACGCACCTCCACACCATCACAGATGCTGGCTTTTGAACTTTGCGCTGATAACAGTCTGGATGGTCCTTTTCCTCTTTGTCCCGGAGGACACGACGTCCATGATTTCCTAAGACAATCTGAAATGTGGACTCGTCAGACCACAGCACACTTTAGAGTTTTAACTTGCACGTGTCGATGTTGAGACGCTCTGTGTTAACGGACGATTGTTTTCCGAAGTGTTCCTGAGCCCACGTGGTGATACCCTTCACAGAATGATGTCGGTTTTTAATGCAGTGCCGCCTGAGGGGTCCAAGGTCACCAATGTTGGTTTTCGGCTTTGCCGCTTACATGCAGAGATTTCTCCGGACTCTCTGAATCTTTCGATGATATTATGGGCTATAGACGATGAAATCCCTAAATTCCTTGCAATTGTAGGTTGAGAAACGTTGTTGTTAAACTGTTGGACTACTTGCTCACGCAGTTGTTCACAAAGTGGTGAACCTCATCCCAACCTTCTTTGTGCACGACTGAGCCTTTCGGGGATGCTCCTTTTATACCCAATCATGACAGTCACCTGTTTGCAATTAATCTGTTCACCATTAATCTGTTCACCTGTGGAATGATCCAAACAGGTGTGTTTTGAGCATTCCTCAAATTTCCCAGTCTTTTGTTGCCCCTGTCCCAGCTTCTTTGGAACATGTTGCAGGCATCAATTTAAAAAGTGAGTGAATATTTGCAAAAAACAATAACGTTCATATCAAACATATCAGTTTGAACATTAAATATCTTGTCTTTGTATTGTTTTTAATTGACTATAGGTTGAAAAGGATTCGCAAATCAATGTATTCTGTGTTTATTTATGTTTTACACAACGTCCCAACTTCATTGGAATTGGGGTTTGTAACATCATCATCACTGCACAGGTGTGTCTGATTAAACATCACCACTGCACAGGTGTATCTGATTAAACGGCCTCAGTGACCTTTGACCTTTGGTTCTGTGTGCATCAGTCGTATATATATAGACGGTTTATATATAGACGGTTTAGTATGACTGAATCTCAGGCTGATAAACACTGATGACTCTGAGCACATGAGACTTGTGAAATTTTGGCTTCACTCACCTGTGTGTTTCTGCACCTGCAGGGCTGGGCGGAGCTTCAACTGCTACAGCGCTCAGGTGACTCACTGCTGGAGGGCGGAGCAACAGAGCAAATCTACAGACGCATCAGAGAGGAGGGACAGGAGCTGCTCAGGTTGACTCAGGTATGTCACACCTGAGGAGCAGGAGGAGGAGCAGCAGAAGGGACAGATGGTGATGTGACTGCCTCTCTGTCCTCAGGTGAACAGGAGACTATATGAAGCTGAGGACTCCTCTGAGTCCTGGATCAGGTATCAGGACCATATGGATGACAGAGTCCAGGAAGGACTGCTCCAGCTGCTGCTCAGATCACTGCACTTCCTGTCTGACAACATGAACCCACAGGTACATACACCTGGACAAACACACCTGGACACACAACTGACACACCTGACAACACTTGACATACCTGACATCACCTGATCACACCTGACACACTCAACAACAACTGACACACTTGTCAACACCTGACTCTGTGTGTGTGTGTGTGTGTGTGTGTGTGTGTGTGTGTGTGTGTGTGTGTGTGTGTGTGTGTGTGTGTGTGCGCAGAGGTGCAGTGGTGTGTTGTTGGGGGTCAGTCTGCAGCTGCAGGAAACAGGAAGTGTGTTTGAGCCGTCAGTGGGCAGCAGCCTCAGAGACTTCCTGAAGACGGTCATCTTCAACGTTTACACGGTAGCCAGTCTACCACCTAGGATCTCCATGAGTCGCTATGGCAACTACCAGGTGACTGCTACATCACTGTGATGTCACACATTTAGCCCCGCCCAGACTGCTGCTGGAGGAAACTAGCCTGTCTGTCTACCTGTCTGTCTGTGTGTCTGTCCCTCTGTCTGTCTGTGTGTCTGTCCCTCTGTCTGTCTGTGTGTCTGTCCCTCAGGCTTCTCTGCAGCAGCATCCAGAGCTCGCCGCATTAGAACAGGAAGTGATGTGTCGGCTGCAGCAGGTGGAGGAGGAGGCGGAGCTTTTGAGGGCGGGGTTTGACAGGTACTCACACCTGTGGAAGAACGATAGGAGGGTGGTGCTTCAGGAGTTCCTGACCTACAGCAGACAGCTGGCACCTGACGAGCTGGAGGCCACCGAGACCCCGCCCACCCTAAGGGACTTCCACAGAGAGGTGAGACACACCTGTCCAGCTGCTCACCTGTGTAAGACAGTGGGTCTCACCTGTGCTGTGTCACCACTCTGATCTCACCTGGTGACATGTTGGGGTTATCAGTGACATGCAGGATGCTCAGGTGTGTTGTTGGCGTCCCCTGCTGTGTTTCAGATTGAGTCGCTCCACACACTAAGCAGAGAGGTGACTCACCTGGATGATGTCATCGTCCTGCATAGCTGGCTGCAGGTGGACCTCCGACCCTTCAGAGACTCCCTGCTGTCCCTCATCCAACACTGGAGACTCATGTACACAGAGCACCTGCTAGACTCTGTCAGAGACAGGT
>NC_056474.1:69824-77218 GCF_008729295.1 Plectropomus leopardus
ATGCGAGTGACAGACAGGTGACATGTGAGTGACAGGTGTGATGTGAGTGACAGACAGGTGACATGTGAGTGACAGGTGTGATGCGAGTCAGACCTTCTTCTTGTCGGGCAGCTCTTTGTACTTCTTGGACAGGATCTTGGTCAGGTCCAGGTTGCTCATCTCCGGGTGGATCTTGGCATACTTGGCTCGTTTCTCCATGAAGAAACGGAAGTACGGAGTCAGAGGTTTTTTGGGGAAATCCGGATGAGTCTGTTTGGACATGAGAGTCAGGGTCAAAGGTCAAAGGTCAGATGGACTCTGAATGGCGGCGGATCGGTCCGTGAACCGGACTTACTTTGAGCTTCTTGCCTTTGTACGGGTTCTTGACAAACTCCACGGCATCGATGATGAGCTCCGTCATCGTTCGGTACTTTCTGACCTGAAACAAACATGAGTGACGGTTCAGTGTTACTCTGAGGACTGACAGTTTTTGGCAATTCTTTTTTTCTTTATAAAACTTTTAGCATTTTTTTACACTCTAATAATATTGGCAGATTCCTTTTTTTCTTTTAAGAGATTTTTTTTAATTTTTGCAAACATTTTTTTCTTTTAAGTTTTTGGTGATGGTGATAGAAACTTCTGGCAATTTCTTTCCTTTAACACTTTAGCTATGTTGTCTTTAAAAACTTTTTGAGGGATGGCAATTCTTTTTATTTACATTGTTTTTAGTGATTTTTATTTATTTTTGTCAAAGTTCTTTTTCTTACAAATTATTTGGCTTTTTTTTTTTTTTTTTGGCTTTTAACATTTTTGCTGATTTTGAATGAATATATGCCTCCCATACCTGCGGCCAGCCAAAATGAAAATCACCTGAATTACTTAATTCATCAGCCAGAAACTGTAAAAACAGAAATTATCATTGGATTTTCACATTTATGATGGACCTTGAACACATCATGTGGGACAAACACTTCATGCATGTCCTCGAGTTTCTAGGGGACGCTCAGGGAAAAGCGTCTGTAGCCTTTGGGAGGTCAAGGACCTGTAGGTGGGGACGGTCAGTACCTCTGAGGAGACTTTCTGCCATTTCTGGCGGCACATTTCTCCGGTGAAGCTGCCGAAACAAACTTTATCCCAGTCGAAGTGCGACTCGGTGGTTTTATATTTCATCCCGTCAGCATCCGGCAGAAGACTACGGATCCGCTCCAGCAGAGTCAGACAGTCCTCCTTCGACCAATCATCTGTCAGCACGTCACAGAGACAGACAGAGAGACACAGTGAGACAGACAGACAGTGAGACAGGTGAATGTGAGACAGACATAGTGAGACAGGTGTTTATGAGGTCACAGAGGGGTTACCTGGTTCACTTTTGATTCTGGCGCTCTGAGCGACGGAGACACTGCTGCTGCCGTTCATCCTGCAGCGACTGATGGAGGAGACTCCGCCCCCTCCTTCCTCTGAACACACACACACACACACACACACACACACACATTTCTTATGATTTTTGTTTTCTTGAAATTTTTGGGTGATTTTTAAAACTATTGGGGATTTTACCTTTAAAAAAAAAATTATCAGGCCTTCCAAACTGGCAGCCCACCAAAGTAAAAATCACCCAAAAGAGCCTTTTTAGCAGCCAGAAACTGTAAAAACAGAAATTATTGTTGGATTTTCCAGTTTCCAACAGTCCTTGAGCACATCATGCATGTCCCTGTGTCACTCAGGGAGGCTCATGGGAAAATTTCTGTCCCTACACAGCCACTCTTCTCCTCTGGTAAATAAAGAACAGTCCCTTAGGCCTATTCTTATTTTTAATTAATTAAACAGATGTTTTTACCACTAATACTCAAGGGTTACAGAGCTTTCAGCTGAATCAAATGGTCTTGATCTGTGGTTGTCATGGAGACAGATCTATTATCATGTAACCTCATCAGCACTCAGCTGTAATAATAATAATAATAGTAATAAGTATAATAATAATAATAATAATAATAAATAATAATAGTAATAAGTGCATTATATTACAGATGGGTTTCATTGGGATCGCGGGTGTGTGGCATCGGTTGATCCTCGTGCTCCCTCCCGCCCTCTGCGCTCTGATCCCGGCCTGTCCTGACCCTGACTGACCGGCCGGGGACACCTCTCCCCGGCTGTGGCGCGTCCCCGCGGCCCGCTGACAAGGTCACAGTGAGCGGGGAGACCCGGCGCTTTGAGTCTAGTCCTCTGGAGAGACCTGCGGGAGTCCGGGTCTCATGACGCGGAGCAACTGCTCCGGAGTTCAGAGCTGTTTGACCCGCAGAGGGTCAGTCAGAGGGCAGCTGGACTCTAGCAGAAGGCCCCACCAAACTCCATCCAAAAATCTCTCACTTTTAATCAGCGGCTCTGACATGTGAACAAGCGGCTCGTGTGAGGTCTTTCCGTCAGACTTCAGGAGCAGCTCTGTGATTCGGCCTGAATGCAGAGCAGCTCACAGCGCGCATTTGAGTTTTAAAAATAAAGTTTAGCAGCTGGTCTGCTCTGCGCCTCCCGGAGGAGGCGCGGAGGGCGGTAGAGAGCCGGCTGCTCCTCAACAAGTTTGTGGAAATAAACTGTTTAGGGGCTGAAGTCACCAGAAACCTTTACTGAGAGGATTACCGCGTATTCCGTGAGCCGTGTCCGCCACTGGGGTCACATTTGGAGGTTATATTACCGGGAGTCTGCGCGGAGCCGCACGGCGCGGTAACTGAGAGCAGCGGGCCGTCAGGCTCCAGCTGCCCCGGTAATGGCGTCCGTCCTCCGGCAGGAGTCACCACGTAGCTTCCGCTGGCACGCAAAGGTCTGCTCGAGACAAGCTAGCGTGCAGCTTTGTGGTAAATTGTGGGAAAAATAGATTTAAACGGAGGAAATAAAAACACGAAATGCACCCAATATACGTTTAAACATTTGGCACGTGCAACAGATAATCGCCTCTTTCAGCAAAACTGCTAAAATGATTAAAGTCGTCGACATCTGAGTGTTTGGATGTAAAAATATCAACATTTAAACGGTGACATATTGTTCTGGTGTCCGGTATCCCTCCGGTAACCGACAGCAGGAGCCTGTTTGGGGGCTGAGCGGCTGATGAGGCTCCGCTGCCCCACAAGCCTTCACTGCGAAGCCGCCATGAATGTTCTGGAGACTCGGGGACAAACGACCAGAAAATCCCACAAATCTGCTAAAAATCGCCGCCATACACTCACCTGCAGACCGAGACAGAGACCCGGGTTGATTCCGCACACCACCGTGGTCGTTTGGGTTATTTTGGGACTTTGAAAGTGGGTTTTTTTCGGCCGTAAACCCCGGGGAGTCAGCTCGAAACGGATCCGACAAAAGAAGCGTCTAGTCCGGTATGAAACTCCGCCCAGCGCCGCAGGGGGAGGAACTCCGGGAGAAAACATGAGGACAAAGGCGGAGGATGAAACCAGAGACAGCGGGGAAAACAGCAGCCGGAGCCGCTGAAAACTGCTTTCAGTCGACCAGCAGCTCTCTGACTTTGAGTGTTTGACTCAAACATTCAGTTACCGGGAGAAGCGTCTTTTTCCGCCGCCTCACGGTCACCTGGTCCGGCTCCAGAAGCTGACACCGGCGGGGAGACAGAGGACTGCGGCCCGGGGACCCGGCGGCCAGACGCCAGCAGAGAGGCGGCCGCGGAGAGAGAGGAGGATGTCAAACGGCCCCGGGCTCCGCGAGGAAGCACCGACTAAGCGGAGAGTCGCTGCGTCCGGCGGCTGCTCGGGTCTCCCTGCCCCGGTCTCCCTCCGCGGCCTGCCGCGCTGCTCATCAGCGGGATCCTGCAGGACAGCAGCTCGCATCCACATGGCACCCTGCCCGCTGAGAGCACACCGTCTGCCGGCTGTGATCTCCCCGAGTCACCGGTCCCTCCCACCGAGAGGACCCAGCCGATCAATCGACAGAAATAACCGATACATGCAGCTGATCCACACACCCGCACACCCGCACACCTGTCCTCCACAGGTGTGCGCTGACTGCAACGGGGGGGGAGTTACTTAAAAAAACAACAACAACAAAACAGACATTTTCTGAAGCCTCTGCTGCCACTTTGTTTTTGCTTCTTTATGAATTTCCACACAAATTAATTTATAATTAAGAGATTATTAAAAACTGATGGCGTCTGTTAGTGTATGTGTGTGTGTATTACTGTGTTTGTGTGTGTCTGCGTATTAGTGTGTGTGTATGTGTGTATTATTCTCTCTCTGTGTGTGTGTGTGTGTGTGTGTGTGTGTGTGTGTGTGTGTCAGTTAGGCTACTGGATGTTTTACCGCCTCCTGCTGGTCGGGGTGATCAGCTGTTGATCATCATCCATACATCTGATTGATTGAGTCAAACAACCCTTAAATTGTAAACATCTGATCATAGATCTGTGTGTTTGTCTTCATTTATTTATCCTTTGATTTTCAAAAAAGAAACTTCCTAATTACTCAAACAATCATTTCTGTTTACGGTTTCTGGCTTCCATAGATGGTCTAAGTTTGGTTACAACTTAAAAAATGGCAGCTTTTTTAAAAGGAAAATATGCACCAAGATATTTTATTCAAAATCTTTTTAAAATTGTCTTCATTTATGTATTTATTTTTAAATAATTTTTAAAACAATTATTTTTTTTAAGGAAAAACAAATCACTGCAATGTTTTTGTTAAAAAATCTCCAAAAATCCACAATCCTCAGAGCTGATTCTCTCTGAAGTTACTGAGACGCTGAGCTGAAAGACAGCAGCACTTTGTCCCCTGGACAGTAAATTCAGACTCAGGGACACAGAGACAAAATGAGACCAGAGACATGAGACAGGTGTGTCCACTCACAGGAAAAGGTTTACGGGCGTCTCTGTGGACATCCAGCGGCTCAGGTTGGTCTCTGTGGACGTCCTCAGACAGGACGGCTGATGGTGAACCATGACATCATGTGCATGAGGAGCAGCAGCAGGACACCTGTCCAGGAGAACAAGGACACTGCTACATAAGGTGAGACAGGTACAGAGAGCAGAGACAGACTTCAGGTGGACGTTGTGCTTCTTTTCTGTGTGATTGACCTCTAATGACTCCTGATAACCTCTGATAACTCTGGGACTGTAGTTTATTTATCAGAGGGGGTGTCTGTTAGGGACTGTAGTTTATTTATCAGAGGGGGTGTCTGTTAGGGACTGTAGTTTACTGAGTTACTTTGGACATTTTATTTATGTTTTTATTCATTTTAATAAACGCACGTGTCCGTCCTGACCTGCAGGAGACAGCAGAGCGTCACCAAGGCGTCAGTACCACAGAAGAAGAGGAGCGGAAGCAGGAAGAAGTTAGCCTGGTTAGCAGCAGGCTAACGCTGTTAGCTCTGTGTGATGTGAGCAGCTGAACGGTGAGTCTCCTCCTCTTATTCTTCTTCTCCTTCTCCTTCTTCTTCTTCTCCTCCGCGGACACAAACAGCGCGTGAGCGAAACGACACACTGTTTGTAGTTTCAGTCACGAGCTCGGTACTTCCGCTCTGAACAGCTAGCATGTTAGCATGTAGCCTAGCACAGTGCTGCTCGGCTGTTAGCACAAAGCTCAGAGTTCATAACAATCAATAATCAATTGTCATCAGCTGATCGGCCGCAGCTTCACCTGCGCGGACTGACAGAGCGCGAGGAGCTCGGGTAACAGCAGGACACATGTGGGACAGAGATACACTGAGGGACAGACGGGGACAGGTGTCCTCACCGCAGGAATGCAACAACGTTATAACAACATCAATAATAATAACAACATCAATAATAATAACAACAGTAATAATAATAATAAAAGTAATAATGACGGCGATGACGCGTCTCAAGGTGTTAAAAACAAACGGAGGCTCGGAGGGAAAATAAAGCCACCTGATGTTAGGAACTGTTCTTGATTTATCAGAGCAGGGGGTGAAGCTCCTCCGCAGTGAATCAGGAAAAAAAATCAGGAGAGTTCAAGAGTGCCGAACGGAGGTTCACCAAACTCTGAGCTGATTTACTCTCAGAGGAGAAACTCTGAGTTTTGGGGTCCAGAGCAGCTGATCTGAATCCGTCCAATCAGCTCTGAGCGTGTTCACTCTGAGTTCGGCGCGTGCACGACCTCGATAAAAAGCCGTCATCAACCGTGCCCCGATACCCCCATATCGATTCACCGCGGCGACCGCAGAGAAACAGAAACCGAGCTCCTCGTGCTGCCTACGGAGAATACGAGCCCATATTTAGGAAGAAAAGTAACATCTGCAGCAGCTGAGGAGAGAAAAGCATCATGGGAGAAAATCGCCGCCCGTGTCGTCTGTGTCAATGCGTCAGTATTGACTGTCATGGTTTTCTCAGTATGCAGTATCCACTACATACTACATACTGCGTTCCACAGTAGTATGCAGTATAATTGTTCAGGTGGATCCTGGAGTATCCTGAGCCAGACTTGGCTGGAAGCAAACAATAGCAAAACCGGTACCGCATAGCATCGATTTACGGTTTGAAACGGAGTAAACAGGTGATACGTGTACAGACGACGGTGATGAAGGCTCACCTGTGAGATGAAGAACACCTTTATAACAGGTGGAAGTGACCTGATGTACCGCCGTTATGTTCGCGAGCTCGTGTGGCGGTGACAGTTCACTCCTGTCGGGGCGGCCTCTGGCTCAGTGATACAGCGTGCGCCCCATGTAGGCTGAGTTTTTAGTAGCGGTCGGGGTTCGATTCCGGCTTTTGTCCTTTGCTGTGTCGTCCCCGTTCTGTCTCCCCCGTTTCTGTCACGCTCTACCTGCGCTATAATAAAGGCAAGAAAAGCCAAAAAAGTCATCTCTAACAAACAATAAAGACAGAATAAATCCATTCGTGTCTCCTGTGTAATTGTACTCTTATTAGCAGACATCGGTATGTGTTTGCCTGGTAAAAGTACTGTAAATGACCTTATAAGATTAAAATCTGATTTTGGCCAAATTAATAAAGTGTAACACCGGGACAAACCAAGGACCCCATCTGGTGGGTTAGGTCTGTGCAGCTGTGTGATGGCTGAGCCGCTGGTGACACGACAACAACAGCTGCGCTCTCCACGCAATGCATTGTGGGAAACAGTAGGCGAGGCAGACTGGTCCGATGCATACTGAGGATTTTTTCCGAATTAGTATGACATCCGGGTATTTCTGGCATACTGTGGATTTCGCTTTTGTTTGCATACTCCATACTCCATACTGCATACTTCATACTGCATACTCCATACTGTATACTCCATACTCCATACTGCATACCGCATACTCCATACTGTATACTCCATACTCCATACTGCATACTTCATACTGCATACTGCATACTCCATACTGCATTCTGCATACTCCATACTGCATACTGTATACTCCATACTCCATACTGCATACTCCATACTGCATACTCCATACTGCATACT
>NC_056474.1:79950-86154 GCF_008729295.1 Plectropomus leopardus
ATGGTTATAGTTATGGTTATAGTTGTGGTTATAGTTGTGGTGCCCGCTGTGGACGGCCCACAAAGCTGAAAACATGCTGTTTTTAGCTGTTTCAGTCTGACCTGTTTGTGTTTGTGTTTCAGTGCTGACGACCTGATGACCTGATGACCTGGTGACCTGGTGTCACTGCGTCCTGTGGAGAGAGGGTGGTTCAGATGTGATGATTAAACGCTGAGATCAGAGTCAGTGAGTCTGTGAAGATGGTTTCAGTCTGACACCTTCACTGTCACCAGGTGACCCCGAGCCCACAGGTAGACTCTTCCTTCTCCTCTCAGTTGCTGCTGCAGCTGTTCTCAGGGTAGTTACCCCGACCTTTGACCCCCTGCTTACACATTTGTTACCATGGAGATAAACTAAATGACGAGCTCACCACACACAGGTGGACTCGCGGAGCTCTGATGATGTTACTGTGCAGAGTCTGTACTTTTAACTTTCAGGGGTTTGTTGTCAGTAATCTTTGTTCTTATTGTGTTTACTTAAACAATCGATGTTCCTGAAGTCTGCTGCTCATTATTTCATCACACTGTCAGCACATCAACAACACACACCAACACACACAAACTCATAACACACACATAACAACACACAAACTCATAACAACACACACAAACTCATAACAACACACACACACACACACACACCGACTCATAACAACACACACACAAACACACACCAACACAAACTCATAATAGCACACACATAAGAACACACACAAACTCATAACAACACACACACACACACACCGACTCATAACAACACACACAAACTCATAACAACACACACACATACACACACAAACTCATAACACACACACACATACACACACAAACTCATAACAACACACACACACACACACACACACAAACTCATAACAACACACACCAACACACAAACACACACATACAAAAACACATAACAACAAACACATAAGAACACACACAAACACAAACTCATAACAACACACAGAAACAAACACAAACACAAATGTCTCCAAACAAAATCCACAGCTGTTTATCAGAGCCAGCAACTGTGGATTATTAGGGTGAGTGTAGGTGAGGTTATTATTTTCAGTGTTGTTGTCGTTGTCGTTGTCGTTGTTGTAGCTGTAGCTGATTTGGGTGATTCTGGGTGGAGTCTGGGGTCCGGTTCAGCAGGTTTCGTGAAAAGTCAGGCGGCCTATATTAGAAGTCCATTAGGCACAGTAGTTGACGACCTTTTTCGCTAACCTGACGTCCTTTTGATGATGATCCCGTGGATGAAGGCGCAACATTACTGCGCAGAGGATTAAATATTTGTCGGGAAATGGTCATCAGACCGTGCGTAGAGACATACATACACTACACGTTACAGGAGGGTCTGATGGCCTTCTGCTGGGTGACTGGGGTTACCCCTGACCCCGAACCAGGCCCTCAACAGAACTTCAACCCGCCTCACTGCAAGACCAGAGCAGTTTTGTAAATCTCTTTTACTGGTAACTGGGAATACATAAGGAGGACATTGAATGATACAGTTGCACATTATTCCACAGAATGAACCTGTGGTGTTTTCTGAACATCCGTCTCTGTGTCAGTCTGTGCAGTGGAAGAGGAGGGACGCTCGGGCTGCTGCTCAGCCCCGTCACAAGGATGAGGATGTGTTCATAAATGTCAGTAACATATCAGGATGTTACCTCTATACGCTGAAACTGTGTCTACTGTAAAGGCAGCAGACACACAGTTTCTTCGTGCTCTGCATCCTGGATGAGTGATATGTTTCAGTATACTTAAACTACCATTTGGCAAAATCTTTGGAGTATTGCCTACTTACAGTTACAAGGTCTGTTGTGGTGTGAGGGAGCTTCACCAGGCAGATAGCACTATCAGAATCTGTTGGGACAAAAGAAAAAAAATACATGAAAGGAAAATAAATATTTCTATGAATAGGCTTAAAAAAGATATATCGGCCAAGCATATTACATTTTATAGAGGCACTTGTGTCTTGGGGGCTCAGAGGATGAGCTCCCTCCAGGGATTCCCTCAGCCACCGGCCTTCCCAAATTCTGGCTTAGGGCCAGCTCCGCGTTGCTGGGCCACCACCCGTTTGACTGGCATCTGCCTTCTTTCTGTTGGCTGAGTAGAAGTCTGTGTTAGTTTAAATAGGCTTAATTATTTAAGGGAAGGCGATATAGATGAGAAGGCATTTATGTGTGTGAAAACAGCATTATGTTGGGGATAAAACACCTGCACAGTCAAACAGTCACTTAATATTTACTTTACAATATAAAACATGATCAAAATGAGGCACCCCCATGAGATCATCCCGAGGTCTTACCTGTTTGAACAACGTTTTTATATTTCATCTTAAACTGCTGCCACGTGTGCTTCTCCCCCACGGGACTGCACCTAAATGAAATAAATTAATAGGTTACCATTCAAGCAGTTTTGTTTTCCCCTGTAAATTATTGTGATTGCAAAAAACTACATTTAAACTTACGCACTGACCCGAGCAGCAATGCTCTCCCACGCCACCTCCCTGTTTTGCAGCTGCAGCGGTGTTGCACTTCTTCCTAAAAACATGTTTAAACTCGCCGTCGGAGCGCATTAAGAGGTCCAATTCTAGTGGCGTGAAAAACGTCGCCATGATGACTCGTCCAATGGAGGTTCCATTGATGCTGTCTTTTTATAGTTGTGGTGCATGCGCTTAACTCCAGGTGAAACTGCTTCGAGTTGATCAAACTAACTCAAATCAGCTGTTCAGGAACCGAAAACTCTACTCTGACACAGGAAACTCAGATCGCCTCAGAGTTCAGGGTTAGACTCAGAGTTTGCTGAACCTGCTTTGTGAAAAGGACCCCTGGTCTCTAATGGACTGCAGAGTGTTGTTGGTGTTGTTGTTGTTGATGATTTTCTAGGTGGAGTCTCGGGGTTATTCCATAGAGGAGGTATAAAAAAACTGAGTCTAACCCTGAACTCTGAGTTGATTTACTTCAAGATGAGAAACTCATTTTATTTCTTTATATGTATATATATATTTGCATTATTTTGCCCCAATCAAGGACTTCTAGAAAACCTGCCAGCGAGAAGGTTATGTTCACAGAGTCCTAACCCTAACCCACGTGACCGACTCACAGTTTGACTTAACTCTCTCTGGAACAGATGACAGAGTTTCTCTCCTCTCAGAGTTAACATACTCAAGAGTTTTCACATCACCTGCTTTCTGGAAAACCCCCCAACAGACTGCAGGGTGTTGTTGTTGTTGATTTTCTGGGCAGAGTCTGGTGTTGGTGCACCTGACTGTGAAACAGATAAACTGGAAGAGTCTGATTGTTGAAAGAGACTCGAGGAAACACAACAAGATAAATAAATGATTTAATAGAATTTCTCTCTCTTCCAAAGCGCTCATTGACACAAAGTAGACGAACAGACAGGTCCGATCTGTGGTCTGGTTCTGGTCTGGTTCCTTCAGGACCAGAAGGAACCAGAAAGTAAAAGAGGCACGATGATGAGAAACCTACAGAGAAACATGTCATCTAAAAAAATTAAAATTAAAGTCCTCATTAACACGCAGCGTCCCCATGGCAACAGGAAAACAAACATTAATTATCAGCGTCCGTTTTGTCCCGCCGGCTAGACTCCCGGTCGGCTCCAAGGTCACAGAGAGCTCCGCCCCAGCCGCGGACAGAAGGCATGGCCAATAAGAGAGCAGCTAGCGGCGGTACACTCCAAAGGCCACGAGGCTGAGGAAGATGGTGACGCCGACCAGCGAGGCGGTGGCCGGCGCCGTGAAGAACTGCCGGTACTGGATCTGACAGTACCACAGTACTGACAGCATGAGGACCAGCAGCGGCACCATCAAACTGCCCACGTTCAGGGCCACCTGCACCTGGTCGGTTGGTCGCGCCCCCCCCCCCGCGGCCCGGCCGGCGTGCTGCGAGATGTGACAGTGCAGGACGCAATTGTGGACCAAATTCAGAGAGGCCAGAGTCTGAGCGTCATCCTGCAGCAGCTGACCCTGATAGATCAGCCGCACCTGCTGCTCCTGACCCGCAAAGTAGGTCCTGAAAGACATGAGGGCAAAGATCAGATCCACTGCACACACACTTCACAAGTCAACGTCCAGGACCAGTCCAAGGACCGGTCCTGGACCAAAATGTTAGACTGAGACCAAACATTCTCTGAAACAACCGTCGATCCTCCCCATCAGTTCTCTTCCATTTCTATAGAACAGCTTTTTGATGATATATTATTTAAAACATACTGACTTCACAACTGAATATTCAAATATAACTGAAGGCCTGTCTGTTATAAATGAGGGGGGGGGGGGGGGGGGGGTGTCCGATTGTTTTTAGCCCTGGGGAGGGACTGATGGTTTTTACTGTGACTTTAGCAGAGGGACACAACTTTAACTGGCTGGATTTTGTTTTTTTAGTACAGTCTGAATTTTTGGTGGTTTTTTTATTTGAAGAAAAAAAATGTTTTTTTCTTCTTGGCGATTATTAAACATAAAAATTTAACTCTTTTTTGCATTTATTTTTATTAGACTTAAATTTGGGGCGACCTCTAGCTCACCGGGCAGAGTGTGCGCCCACACGGCTGAGGCCTGAGCAGCGGCCGGGTTTAAGTCTGCGACCCTTTGCTGCGTCATCCCCGTCTCTCTCCCGCCTTTCCTGTCCTTCTAAAACTTTCGATACAAAAACAGCCCCCGAAAACTTAAATAAATAAATACATACAAATTGGGCAATTAAAAAAAATGTTTTTCTCTTAAAACTGTTTGGCTTTTGTTGTTGATTTTCATAGAATAAAAATGTCGTTTTTTCCCCATTTTTTTTCTTCCATTTTGTTCGACACACAAACACTCGACACTCGGGGGCGGCGGGTCCTAGTCACCGTTTGATGTATCCGATGGTGTCCTGCGGTTTGACCTGAGCTGTTCTCTCCGTGTCGTTCAGAAACTTGAGTCTGACCACCATGTTCCTCTGAGACGATGAAGACTCTCCTCCTCCTCCTCTCCTCCTCACGCCATCTCCGCCCCCGGCCTCCCCCCTCCCGGGCCCCTCCCCCTTCTCCTCCTGGGTGGAGGTGTTGGTGGGAGGAGTTTCTGTCACAGAGCTGGAGGAGGAGGAGGAGGAGGAGGTGCTGGTGGAGGAGGGGGCTGTGTCCTGGTGGGCAGGGCTGGTCCTCAGTGAAGGGGTCGGGCCTGTGGCAGAGGTGAACAGGTGTTCTGGCGGCTCAGAGGTGCGTGTGGAGATCCAAGCGAGCAGCAGAACGACGAGGAGCAGCAGGGAGCCGAACAGCAGCGTCACCTCGTCTCCTACGCCTTCAATCAGAGCCATCGCCCACGGCAACGCCCGATGAGGTCAACACAGGTCACACACCTACACAGAGGGGGTGGGGTTTAGCATCAACACTTCACACACACAGGCTGTGTTTGAATCCGCCCACTACACCGGCAGCACATACTGATTCAGTCAAAATGCAGTATGGAGTATGGAGTATGCAGTATGCAGTATGCAGTCTGGAGTATGGAGTATGCAGTATGCAGTATGGAGTATGCAGTATGGAGTATGCAGTATGAAGTATGGAGTATGGAGTATACAGTATGGAGTATGCAGTATGGAGTATGCAGTATGCAGTATGGAGTATGCAGAATGCAGTATGCAGTATGGAGTATGCAGTATGGAGTATGGAGTATGGAGTATGCAGTATGCAGTATGGAGTATGCAGAATGCAGTATGCAGTATGGAGTATGCAGTATGGAGTATGCAGTATGGAGTATGGAGTATACAGTATGCAGTATGGAGTATGCAGAATGCAGTATGGAGTATGCAGTATGAAGTATGCAGTATGGAGTATGGAGTATACAGTATGGAGTATGCGGTATGCAGTATGGAGTATGGAGTATACAGTATGGAGTATGCAGTATGAAGTATGCAGTATGGAGTATGGAGTATGCAAACAAAAGCGAAATCCACAGTATGCCAGAAATACCCGGATGTCATACTGATTCAGGCACATACTGAAGTATGCAGTATGCAGTATGGAGTATGCAGTATGCAGTATGCAGTATGCAGTATGGAGTATGGAGTATGCAGTATGCAGTATGGAGTATGCAGTATGGAGTATGCAGTATGAAGTATGGAGTATGGAGTATACAGTATGGAGTATGCAGTATGGAGTATGCAGTATG
>NC_056474.1:88836-158836 GCF_008729295.1 Plectropomus leopardus
CGAGGAAAAGTTACATCCCGATTGATATCGTTATCATTTTATCGCCCAGCCCTAACTCCTCACCTGTTCTTCTCCTCCTGCTCACCTGTTCTTCTCCTCCTCCTCCTCACCTGTCCTCCTGCTCACCTGTTCTTCTCCTCCTCCTCACCTGTCCTCCTGCTCACCTGTTCTTCTCCTTCTCCTCCTCACCTGTCCTCCTGCTCACCTGTTCTTCTCCTCCTGCTCACCTGTTCTTCTCCTTCTCCTCCTCCTCCTCCTCACCTGTCCTCCTGTTCACCTGTTCTTCTCCTCCTCCTCCTCCTCACCTGTCCTCCTGCTCACCTGTCCTCCTCCTCCTCATCTGTCCTCCTGCTCACCTGTCCTCCTCCTCCCACATGCTAACATTAGCATCTAGTTAGCTGGTAACCCCCCCCCCCCCAATCACAAAACGTCACTGCCTGTCTCGAATAACCGTCATGACGTCATGCCATATGTGACGTAGCTGTGAGTTTTTTTCCGGCCGTCTGTCAGAAAAAACAGTTGACAGCTGTTAGCATTCCGGTTAACTGTCTGTTAGCATTCCGGCTGACTGTCAGTTGGCAGCCCGACTGACAGCGGTCCGTTAGCGGACTGACACCTGACAGAAGCCGTGAAGCTAACCCGGTAACGGAGCTAACGATCGAGCGGAGGCTCCAGGCTGTAAAGTGAATGAAAACAGGCTAACAGTGAGCTAAGCTAAACTAGCCGAGCTTCCACCAGCTGATCTGTTAGCCTGTTAGCATGTTAGCTTCAGAGTGTCCTTCTCCCAGCCCGGCAGAACCCGGCAGGAACCCGGTAAGAATCCGGTAAGAACCGGGACGAGTTAGTATTTACCTCATAGCTCAGAGACACCGGCAGCTCCGCTCAAACACCTGAGGCCGCAGACAGCGCGGGTTCACCGGGGAAACAGTCAGCGGTCAGCCGCCTCATTCCTCCACACAGCCCGGCATGCAACTGTGAGAGAGCCGGGGAGAGCCGGGGAGAGGCGGCGGCCACAGCGCCCCCACCGGGCCGCTGCCCACCGCTGCATTTGATTATTACCATATTTATTATGTGTTTATTATCATATTTATTGTATGTTTGTTATCATATTTATTATTTATTATCTTTATCATGTGAAACATGTGTGTATTTTTTATGTCTTTATTTATTTGTTTATTACAATTATTGTATCTAGTGTATGTTTATTTGTTATAAATATTGTATTTATCATATTAAATTTTAAATTTACTGTAATTTTTTATTATGATCTGTTACAGACATCTTTTATTTATTCTACACTGAACAAAAACTTAAACTCAACATTTTTGTTGGCTCTCATGATTCTCAGTGAAAGATCTGAAACTTTTTAATGTGCTCAGTAGATACATTTCTCTTAATCTGTGTGTCAGTGACAGCTCTCCTCTTCCAAGATAATCCCTCACCTGACAGGTGTGTCTGATCAATCATCATCATCATCATCCTCACTACACAGGTGTGTCTGATTGATCATAATTATCATCATCATCATTACTACTTTTAAAGGGAAAAACAATTTGCATCAATCATTTAAAGAATATCTATTTAATTCAATAAAAGATTTAAAGGAAAAAAAAAAAGAAAAATTGAAATGTTAAAAGAAAAACAAATCACAGAAAAGATTTTAAAAACTCATCAAATTGTTTTAATGACCATAGAAAAAAAAGAATAAAAATAGAGCCAGAATTTTTTCCAGCGTTAAGGATGCAAAAAGGCGTGCTTTCTTTGAGAATCAGTAGTAAAATTGTGCCAATAAAAGTTGTTTGTCTCTCCCAAAACAAAATACAAAACGTAAATCCCTTCCCCAGCTCTGATAAATAACGATCAGTCCCTAACGCCATGCTCCTGCAGGGGGCAGCGCTGCGTCCAAACCGCACACAGACTGCAGAAGAAGAAGGCCTGCGGAAACATGGCGGCGCAGAGTGATTACGGAACAGAAATCCTGAACTTGAGTCGTGATTAAATTCGGTCCCGTCGCTTTCTGCCGCCCGGTGTCGGCCCGAGCCCGGTGAGAGGATGGCCCACCGCTACCTGCGGCTGTCGGCCGGCTGCAGGAGCACTCTCCGGCTGCTGCTGTCCTCCAGCGCTCCGGCCCGGCTGGTAGGTAAACACATGCTAACATGCTAACCGGGACACCGAGCAAAACAAGCCCGGAGATCGAGCACCGAGCCCGGTGACCGGGAGAGCCACGGCCCGGTGTGACTGTGTAAGAGGCTGATAAGAACATAATAAGCACAGAGACAGCGGACACGACATCAACAACTAATGACAAATAACATAGGGACTGTTCGTTATTTATTAGGGGGGTGATCTTTTTATTTTGGCTCCAGGGGAGGGACATACAGCCCCAAACGGCTCCATTTTTAATTCATTTTACTGCAGATTTTTAAAGAATCATCCAAACACAAATTATGTTGATGATTTTATTTTCTTAAAAGATTTTTGATGTTTTTTTTCCCCCTGTAAAATGTTTTGGGTATTTTTTTGGCAATTTTTCTTTAATCCTTCAAAACGTTTTTTTTTTTTAATTTAAAAAAAATATATATATATATCTTCACCTTTTTTTCTTTTAAATTTCAAGTGAAACCAAGAGAGCATCTGTCCATTTTAGCATAGAAACAGAAAATAAATAAAACACGTGGATGCAGGAACTGTTTTTCTTAAAGCTATGCAGAGCAAAAAAAGGGTTTTTTACCTCTGTCAAGTTTTTGTTAATTTGTAATGAAACATGCCATTCATCCCTGTCCAGGGCATGTTTTTGTTTAAAACTTTGATGTGATTTTTTTGTATCAAAAGTTTGGGCAAAATTGCTTTTTAGTGATTTTTTTTCTTCTGTCAAAATACTTGGCAAGTTTATCTCTCTTTTCTTATTTTAATATTTTTTTGGCTACATTGTTATTTCGCATTTTTTGGTAGTTTTTTCCCCCCGAATGTTTAAAGAAAGCCCTCAGATGCCGTCCAGGTGCTGCAGCAGGAGGTGAACACTTTAAACTGACTCAGGAAACCAGGTTTACTCTCTGCGCTGTCCACTTCCTGTGTGTCAGGTGACGTGCTCGACCACGGTGGAACAGGTGGAGAGGAGGCGGAGCCTGCTGAGCGACCTGCTGGGAGTGTACAGGAGACTCAGCTCCAGACCGCCTAAAGGTACATGACTGCGTGTGCGTGTGCATGTGCGTGCGCGTGCGTGTCACGGCGGTCGGAGCAGATCGATCACTCTCTAGTCTGCGTATGAATCTCCTGCGGCTCCGCTGCGTTGCGGATCGACTCCGTCTCAGGTCCGGCAGTCCGGAGGTTTGCTGATCAGATAGCAGGCTCCTGTTTTCGGATCGCTCTGCATAAATTCAGCCGAATTTAACACAGAGCGGACAGAATATCAGACAGCGATACAACATTAAAACATCCGGTTACTTTTCAGAATAAAACACTCCGTGTTTACGTCTGATCGTATTTCACTTAACTACACCATCAAAATGTCAAAATGAGCGGAACCGGGCCTGTATTAAGGTCCACGGAGGTCGTTACGGGCAACACGGACGAAGAGAAGGTCATTATGGAAAACCACAAAATTATTAAGACAGCACACATCCGTTTAGGACAAGCACAGAAAGAAAAAGGGATTCTGGGTGAGGACGTCCTCAGGTGTCCGTGAGACCTTCAGGTGTTTTGGCCACACTGAGCTGCAGAGGTGTGCTGCGTCACGTCATTCATGATTACAACGGCGTCATTTTTCAGGGGTCCTACAGGCATGGAAAACCTGGAAAAGTCATTGAAATGTATTTGAATCCCAATTTTAATCCAATGTGATCCACAGAGTGGATTTTCTGCAACTCTGCAATGATCCAGCAGAAGAATTCAGCTTTTTGAGGAGGGAACCAGGACGACGTTAGCTTCAGATAAACATCATCCTAAACAAACAACAACAACAACAACATCAACAACCTGTTCACTGGCGCCATGTTTGTTTTTCTGCTGCAGGATTTGAGAAATATTTTCCAGAAAGTCAGAAAACTCCAAAAAACTCTGAAACTCAAGAGGAAGCAACCAAAGGTAAAAAACTACTGACATCTACTAACATCTACTGTCATCTACTAACATCTACTAACATCTACTGTCATCTACTAACATCTACTGTCTACTGACATCTACTGACACCCACTAACATCTACTGTTGTCTCCTGTTATCTACTAACATCTACTGACGTCTACTGTTACCTACTGTTATCTACTGACATCTACTGTCATCTATTGACATCTACTGACAGGAGGAGGAGGAGGAGGAGGACGAGGAGCAGGGGGAGGAGGCGGGGGAGGTGGAAAACGAGGAGGTCGTAGGGAGGACTCACACTGGTACAACCGACTGCAGAAGGTCAGTGTGTGTGTGTGTGTGTGCGCGTGTGTGTGTGTGTGTGTGTGTGTGTGTGTGTGTGTCTGACCTCAGACTGTGTGTGTGTGTGTGTGTTACAGGGGGACTTTCCGTGGGATGACAGAGAGTTTCGTCTGTACTTCCTGAGCGGCGTGGCGTTCTGGACCACTGTCACGTATTACGTCTTCTTCAGGGACGGAGGTCGAGAAGTCACCTGGAAAGACTTTGTCAACAACTACCTGTCCAAAGGCGTGGTGAGGACACCTGGAGCACTACTCCACCCAGTGTCTCCACCAGTTTTCTGCTGTCTTGTTAACCTTTTAAAATATTTCCTGTTAATCCGAGTTTATGTGAAATCTTAATCTGAATTTTAAATCCTCTGAATCTGATTAATCTGTAAACCTGCTTCATCTAGTCCGACACATCAGTCCGCTTTGGTTTTATCATGAATATAAACTTTGCTTGTTATGTTAATCTGACTGTTAAAATCTGCCGTTAATAATCAGAACAGAATAATCTGGGTTAATCTGTGCATGTTAATCTGAGTTTACATCAAACTTTGGACTGTCTTCCTTGTGTTAATATTCAGACTGAGTTTGAGCTGCAGGTGCGTCTGTCGGCTGCTCGTATCACAGCAGGTGTTTGTTCTTCAGGTGGATCGGTTAGAGGTCGTCAACAAGCGGTATGTGAGAGTGGTCTTCTCTCCAGGGAAGACGCCGGTGGACGGGGTGAGTATCTTGTGCTGCTCTTCACATTCAGCAAACATTCAACAAAACAGCAGGTTTTTACTCCCATGTTTCACAGATTAAAGATGTGAGACTTTTAATGCTCTCTGCAGATAAATTTCTGTTTTACAATCTTTATAAGTCCAAGAGAATCCATCCACCTCACAGGTGTCTGATTTAAGACATCATCACCACACAGGATGCTGGAGCTTCAGTCTGCGTCTTTGTGTCTCTCAGCAGTACATCTGGTTTAACATTGGCAGCGTGGACACGTTCGAGAGGAATCTGGAGACGGCTCAGTATGAGCTCGGCATCGAGGGAGAGAACAGACTGCCGGTGGTTTATTCCACCGAGAGCGACGGGTGAGGAACTACGTCATGACCGCCACACGGTGCAGCTTTATGCAGCTGTAGGTCTCTGCTCTATTGTCAGTCCTTCTTCCTCAGAACGTTCCTGCTGAGCATGCTCCCCACCGTGCTTATCATTGGCTTCCTGCTCTTCATGCTGCGGCGGGGCCCGGCGGGGGCAGGGCGCCCCGGTCGGGGGATGGGCGGGCTGTTCAGCGTCAGCGAGACCACCGCAAAGATCCTAAAAGACGAAATTGACGTAAAATTTAAAGATGTGGCGGGCTGCGAGGAAGCCAAGCTGGAAATCATGGAATTTGTCAACTTCCTCAAGAACCCCAAACAGTACCAGGACCTGGGCGCCAAAATCCCCAAGGTGAGGGTAGAACAACACCCATACGGTGAGGGCGTACCAAGATCCCCAGGGTCAGGGTGTACTGAGATTGAGGGCGTACCAAGATCTCCAAAGTGAAGGCATAGAAAGATCACAAGGTGAGGGCGTACCAAGATCCATAAGGTGAGGGCGTACCAAGGTCCATAAGGTGAGGGCGTACCAAGGTCCATAAGGTGAGGGCGTACCAAGATCTCCAGTCCGATGGTGGTTGACGGTTGCTGTTTCTGTTTCAGGGAGCCATCCTAACAGGTCCTCCTGGAACAGGAAAAACTCTTCTGGCCAAAGCGACGGCGGGTGAGGCCAACGTACCGTTCATCACTGTCAACGGCTCCGAATTCCTGGAGATGTTTGTGGGCGTCGGCCCCGCCAGGGTGAGAAACACACACACAAACACACACAAACTGGAAGCCATTTCCAGGGATTCTTGTCTGTGGAGGCTTTCATTTAAAATTTCAAAAATGTTTTTAAGAAAAAAATATTGTAATTCAATTTTTTTTAAATTTTCACTGACAAAAACAAATTGACTAAATTTTTCTTGAAAAATCGTCTGTGAAAAGGTAGAGTTGGTAGAGCGTGCACCCCATTTTCAGAGGCTCGGAGTCCGTGTTGCAGCGGCCCTGAGTTCAAATCTGAGCGGCGGCCCCTTGCTGCACGTCATCCCCACTTTCTCATCCCGTTTCCTGTCATTTCTCCAGCTTTCATATCTAAAAAAGGCCACAAAAGCTGAAAAACATCATCTGTAAAATGCAGACGAAGTACAGTCGTTTAAAGTTGTATGCCCCCTTCAAAATTATGGAAAAGTCTTTAAGAAGTCCTGGAGGTTTATTGGTAGAAACGTGTATGAGCCCTGACTGTAAATAGAGTAGCTTGACCTTTGACCTCAGTGAACTCACAGTGATGTTTCTGCGTGTGCAGGTCAGAGATCTGTTCGTCATGGCGAGGAAGAACGCTCCCTGCATCCTCTTCATTGACGAGATTGACGCCGTGGGACGCAAACGAGGACGAGGGAACTTCGGAGGACAGAGCGAGCAGGAGAACACGCTCAACCAGCTGCTAGTGGAGATGGACGGTGAGGAATACCGCCGTGCTGTGCTCACGTCTTAAAGGGACAGTTCACCCAAAATCTCACACACACACACACACACACACACACACACATACACACATACACACACACATTTGCTCTCAGGTGTAGAGACGTCCGCTCACTCACCATCATTGTATTCTTCAGACGCTCCCATCATCAGTGACATCGTCGTGAATGTTGGTTGATGGGATTTTCGGAGGTAGAACCTGACAGAGGATTCTGTGCTTTCAGGATTCAACACGGCGACCAACGTGGTGGTTCTGGCAGGAACCAACCGGCCCGACATCCTGGACCCCGCTCTGATGAGACCCGGACGCTTCGACAGGCAGATTTACATTGGTGAGGAACCGCTTCCTGTTTGAACAGCAGAAGAAGAGAGCCTTTATCAGTACCGGATCTGTTCCGCTCGCCTGATCCGTTCCACGCATGCGCAAGCAGTTCACCATCTTGGACCAGCCTCACTTTTACAAACAGGTGCGTCAGTACGTGATCCGTGCCTCCAAACCACAAATATTTACGTGGAGAGAAATCGTGCTTGACAACCGTGCGTGCTAAGAGAGCTTGTCTCAAGAAAAAAATGAACACGAAAAAGCAAAATGTGCAGAGAATATAACTGATTATTGATGACAACAACTTGTGATTAAAAAGATGTTTGTAAGTGAGGAGTATTACAACAATTATTTAACAATAAGAATTAAGAATAAGTATGATTACTATATATACACATACATATATAGTTATTATTATGTTGATTATATACATTGACAGTACATCAGCAACTGCTTGGCTAATTTTGACATTTTATGGGTGCTTTTGGAGGTTATTGAGGATACTGAATCCATTTCTGATATTTTCAAAATTTATGTTTTACAGCAGAAGTTCTGCATATTCTAACTGTTGGGCTGATTTTGATAAATTTTTATTCAATTTAGACATTTTAGATAACACAATGAACTGCCTGCTTCACTGAACTGAAATAACTAAATAACTCCAAATCAGTTATAAATTGTTATATATTTACAAACACGTGTAGAGAACATACTCTATATTTCGGTCTTCCTCCGCCTCTGTGCTGTGTCCCCAGTCGGGGTCTGCATCCTGCGTCTCCTCAACTCACAAGTTCGATTTTTCTTTTTCAAATCTTTATTTACACTAAAGGACATAACAATAATATTTCATACAAAATGTACAAAAGGGTAGAACGACGTTCGAACAAGTCAGGGCTCTGATGTCCACAGTTCTTCCTCCGTCTCCGCTGAAGTCACACGTGTAGATCAGATCTGACAACTATGAAACATGAAATAACACCTGTTTGTCCAAGTGAGGCTGCCGTAGGGAGCTGTCCAAGATGGCGGACTGGTTGCGCGTGAGGGGAACGGATCGTGGACTGACGAGTCTTCCTGGCTCAAACAGGAAGTTCACCTCTAAAGAACGTCTGTTCTGCCTGGTTGTCTCCGTGTTCTCAGGAGAACAGAGTGAGTTCAGGTCAGTGACGACAGGAAACGAGATTGTTGAGCGATCAGACGGATTTCTGACTGAAGGAAAAAATTATCGACACAGACCATTTCAAACGATTCAGTGACAGTCAGGAGAACCTGGAAAAGTCATTAATTAGCAATTTCCAGCCCTGGAAAGTTTTTTGAGAACTAACGAACTACACCATGAAAGTTTTGGAAAAAGATTTTTTTTCTCACAAACTGCAGTAAGAGGTGATGTGTTTGAGGACCTCCGGGACGTTTCTGTCCGTGTTTGTGCGATTTTAAAGAAAACGTCTCCGCGGGTTTGGAGGGCAGCTGCCTAAAAACAAAACTGTGTATTTAAAAAACACTTTTAAAGACCAAAAAAAAGAAAAGAAACAAAAGATTTTTAAAGGACAAAATGTCACCTTTTTTTCTTCAGAATTCACAAAAAAAAGAAAAAAAAATCCAAACTTTTAAAAAAAAGTTGAGGCAAAGACACATTTTTTTTTCTAAATCAGCAGTAAATAAACATATAGCTACACCCCCTCCTCTAAAACCATAATATAGACCACCAGCCCCCCAGTGATTACAAATGATTTTACATGTCTCCCTCTTTCTGTACCCCATCTCATAAATAACAAACAGTCCCTAAATAGTATTTAAATATCCAGTTCTAATCCTGTTCTGGAGTCCATCCATCCATCCATCCATCCATCCATTTATTTTCTTGGGGGCAGCAGCCTAAGCAGGGAAGCCCAGACTTCCCTCTCCCCGGCCACTTCGTCCAGCTCTTCCCGGGGGATCCCGAGGCGTTCCCAGGCCAGCTGGGAGACATGGTCTCTCCAGCGTGTCCTGGGTCTTCCCCGGGGCCTCCTTCCGGTGGGACGTGCCCTGAAAACCTCACCAGGGAGGCGTCCTGGAGGCATCCTAATTAGATGCCCGAGCCACCTCATCCGGCTCCTCTCAACGCGGAGGAGCAGCGGCTCTCCTCCGAGCTCCTCCCGGATGACCGAACTTCTCACCCTGTCTCTAAGAGAGAGCCCAGCCGCCCTACGGAGGAAGCTCATTTCGGCCGCTTATACCCGCGATCTTGTTCTTTCGGTCACTACCCAAAGCTCGTGACTGTAGGTGAGGGTAGGAACGAAGATCGACTGGTAAATCGAGAGCTTTGCCTTTCGGCTCAGCTCCCTCTTCACCACGACAGATTGGTGCAGAGTCCGCAATACTGCAGACGCTGCACCAATCCACCTGTCGATCTCCCGCTCCATCCTTCCCTCACTTGTGAACAAGACCCCAAGGTACTTAAACTCCTCCACTTAGGAGAGGGTCTCGTCCCCGATCCGGAGGGGGCACTGCACCCTTTTTCGGCTGAGAACCATGGCCTCGGATTAGGAGGTGCTGATTCTCTGAAGTCATTATTTTTTAAATAATATATATTTAAAAAGCTGTTCTATAGAGATGGTAAATGGTAAATGGACTGTACTTGTACTCTCTGCAGG
Source organism: Plectropomus leopardus (assembly GCF_008729295.1). Taxonomy (NCBI): domain Eukaryota; kingdom Metazoa; phylum Chordata; class Actinopteri; order Perciformes; family Serranidae; genus Plectropomus; species Plectropomus leopardus. The sequence goes on from NC_056474.1 coordinate 98,745, forward strand.
TCCCCCAGACATCAAAGGTCGAGCGTCCATCTTTAAAGTCCACCTGCGTCCTCTCAAGCTGGACGGCGAGCTGGACAAAGATGCTCTGGCCAAAAAGATGGCGGCGCTGACACCCGGGTTCTCAGGTAAACACACCTGCGAGGCGTTCTCTGTGTTAGACTGCAGGAACCTCGGCCACCTGACTTGTGTCACTGCTCTGTGTCTCACAGGCGCAGACATCGCCAATGTGTGCAATGAGGCGGCTCTGATCGCCGCACGCCACCTCTCTGACGCCATCAATCAGAAGCACTTTGAGCAGGCCATCGAGAGGGTGATAGGAGGTGAGGCGTGATGTCACTGACAGCAAGACGTGTGACTGGCTGCTTCGTGTTTCTACGCTCTGATCGCCTGTCTGACCCGCTCTGTGTCGCTCGGACTGCCTGTCCGATCTGCTCTGTGTCGCTCGGACTGCCTGTCCGATCTGCTCTGTGTCGCTCGGACTGCTAGTCTGATCTGCTCTGTGTCGCTCTGACAGCCTGTCCGATCTGCTCTGTGTCGCTCAGGTCTGGAGAAGAAGACTCAGGTGCTGCAGCCGGAGGAGAAGAAGACAGTAGCGTACCATGAGGCCGGTCACGCCGTCGCCGGATGGTTCTTGGAGCACGCCGACCCTCTACTGAAGGTCAGGTCCCGTCTGAACATGTGGCGGGTTTCACTGTGTCGTCTCCATAGCATCGCCTCCGCTCTGAGCTCAGCTGACAGAGAGAAAACATAAACATACTCCCATGATGCTTTGGCAAGATGACATCACCCTCATTCAGCACACCCACAGCGTGTTGTTGTTGTTGTTGTTGTTGTTGACGTTGTTGCTTTTGAGGTTGTGGTTGTTGTTGTTGTTGTTGACGTTGTTGCTTTTGATTGGGCAAGATGACAACACGCTCATTCAGCACACCCACAGCGTGTTGTTGTTGTTGTTGTTGTTGTTGACGTTGTTGCTTTTGAGGTTGTGGTTGTTGTTGTTGACGTTGTTGCTTTTGAGGTTGTTGTTGTTGTTGTTGACGTTGTTGCTTTTGAGGTTGTGGTTGTGGTTGTTGTTGACGTTGTCCCCTGTGCAGGTGTCCATCATCCCGCGGGGGAAGGGTCTGGGTTACGCTCAGTACCTGCCCAAAGAGCAGTACCTGTACACCCGTGAGCAGCTGATGGACCGCATGTGCATGACGCTGGGGGGGCGTGTCTCAGAGGAGATCTTCTTCGGACGCATCACCACCGGAGCCCAGGACGACCTCCGCAAGGTCACCCAGAGCGCCTACGCCCAGGTCAGAGGTCACACAAGGTCACACAGGCCAGAGGTCACGCAGTTCACTTTTTTCTTTAAAATGTTTTGGTAGTATTATGATTTTTTACTTTCTTTAAAATTCTTGATGTTTTTTTCCCTTTTAGATTTTTGGTAAATTTGAATGAAAACATACCATCTAAATTTTTTTTTTTAAAATCCCCAAATGACACCATCTGTCACAGTCAGAAACTGTAAAAATAAATATTCTTTATTGGATTTTTAAATCTGACAGAAAAAACGAATCATCATGTTTGTAGACAGCGGCATGTAGGTCCGGACCGTCAGCAGACAGAACGTCGCTCCACGTCGTGGTCTCGTTCCTCAGAGTTGGCTAAGAACAGACTGTGTCGTTGTGGTTTTGTTCCGCTGCAGATCGTTCAGTTCGGGATGAATGCGAAGGTGGGTCAGGTGTCCTTCGACCTGCCACGGCAGGGCGAGATGGTTCTGGAGAAACCGTACAGCGAAGCCACGGCCCGCCTCATCGACACTGAGGTGCGGAGCCTCATCACCGAGGCGCACCAGAGAACCCACCGCCTGCTGAGCGACAAGAAGGCCGAGGTGGAGAAGGTACCATCATACACAGCACCTGGAAGAACCTCTGCAGGGAACTGTGACCCCCGAGTTCTGCAACATTGCTGCACTGAAAAGACAGCAAGTGTTCCACTGCAGGGTTCCAGGTCATTCAGAGAGAACACACGCAGTTCAACGATGTTCTCCATCTAATGATCTCCAATCTGGGTCTAAAAATGTCCCCTCACAGAGAGGCCTCTAACGGCCTCACTAGGGGCTGGTTCAAGGCGAGCCCGAGCCAGCCCCAACTATCCCAGGATTCCTACGGTCATTAAAAACCTGGAGGAGTCATGGAATTTGCAAATAGTAATTTCCAGGTATTTGTGGTGAATTTTAAGGCATTGAAAGCGTTGGAAGACAAATTTTATTATCATTAATTTAAAGAAAAAAAGCAATATATTTAAAAAATATATTTAAACCTTAAAACATTTAGGAAGGAAAGGAAAAAAAAGAAAATTAAAAAAAATAAATACATTTTTCCATAGCCAAATCTAAATCTTAACCCTTAAATTAAAAAGAAATCTTTAAAAAATGCTAGAAACTTTTAAAGAAAAGCGAAATCAACACATTTTATGTAATTTATTTCTTTATAAATAAAACATCTAAAAATCACCCCAAATTTAAAAATTAGTTTGAGAAAATATGTTACTCATAGAGCCCGGTCTCTCGAGTTCTTGAATGTTTCTGTGTGGGTAACTCTTAAAGCGTTCCAGATCAGGGTTCTGGGTCATCTACAAACACAGGTTCTCCATGCAGAGTTCTCACTGGGTTCTTTGTGTTCCCGTGTGTTCCTGCAGGTGGCGCTGCGGCTGCTGGAGAAGGAGGTTCTGGATAAGAGCGACATGGTAGAACTGCTGGGAAAACGTCCGTTCGCAGAAAAGTCGACATACGAGGAGTTTGTGGAGGGAACCGGCAGCGTGGACGAGGACACGACGCTGCCAGAGGGCCTGAAGGACTGGAACCAGGAGAGGAGGGACAAGGACGAGAGCCCGGACGAGCAGGTGGCCCGCCAGATCTCCGGAGGAATGCCTTTCTAGAACCTTCTCATGCAGGCAGAAAACCCAGAAACTGACCCGGCCTCCTCACCTGTGTCCAAAGCATCGTCCGTCTGAAAGTCGAGAACCTCCTTTGCACCCGACATTCTTTAGCTTTTTGTTGGATCCCCTGCCCAGCCCACAACTCATCTAGAACTTATCTAGAACTTACCCAAAGTTCTGCACTCTCCGTTCTGCTTGTAAAACTTTTCCTCACAGTTGGAGAACCTTCACTCAGCTCTGACCTGATGGAACTGATGCAAGGGAACCTTGCACAGAAATGTTCTAGATCTGAAACAGCTGCTGTCGAACCCTCAAGAGCCTTCACTCCAGTATCGGGTTCTGGAACAGTCGACCACAGACTGCAGAACCCCTCTGTTAGGAGGAAGGGTACTAAAACCTCCTGAGCCCCCTGTTCCTCAAAAACTAGTACCAGACTCATAAAACCACATTCTTCATAAACTAGACCAAGATTAATAGAACCATGTTCTTCATAAATTAGAACCAAACTCATAGAAACCTGTTCCTCATAATCTAGAACCCGACTCATAGAACCCTGTCACCAAGGTCTTGAACTTTCAGATCTCCTGACGTTAGAACCCTTGTTCTGGAGCAGGGTTCTCAGTCAGTCATAGAGCACACACACTTCTACATGTTCTACAGTAACAGCAAACCTCATCCTGTTAACTAGAACCTCCCCTGACTGATAGAACCCACATTGACTTTGTCAGTAACTTTCACTCCAAAACAGAGAACGTTTCATTTCTGTGGTTCTGAAATTAACTGCAACCGCAACACATGACTTCACAAACTTAAAGAACCCTGCCACTGAGATCTAGACTCTTCACATAACTATAGAACCATTCTCTGCTCTAGAACCCCCTGAAAGGTTCCACGTCGGGAAACGCTGGGTGGGTTTGCGTAGAACCCTGTCAGTTTCAGGCTCTAGAGCCGGACTGCAGCAGTGGGTTCCTCGTCTCTGTTCTCCTCAGAACCCGCAGCTCTCAGCAGAACCGCCTGCTGACGTCGTAACTCACAGTCTGCCTGCGTCATTAATCTGAATGTTCTGCGCAGAGAACGTCTGCTTCTCCATCATCATCACCACCGTCACCATGGTAACAGCTGCAGCCTGTGCTGATCAGGTGTTGATTAGTTATTGATCAGCTGAGTGTCTCCTGGACTCATCAATATGATCTGTGATGGTAATTAGAATAATAATGATAATGTGTGTTCAGTTTCATGATTAAAACATTTAAGTCATCAATAAATGTGTCATCTATCAATCAATCAATCAAAGCTTTATTTAAACAGTTTAACCAACAAATGACAATAAATCTGTGAATCAGAAGAAAAAGTGAATCATTCAGTCGATTTTAGTTGCAACAAATAAAGAAAAAAAGAAGCCCCCATAAAAAACACTTTAGTATAAAGGATTTATTTCCATGTATTTATTTTCATTCATTCATCTTATTTTTTCAGTTTATTTTCATTTGTTTTCGATATTTTATTTTCACTAGTGAATCAGCACATTTAAATGATCAGTGACTTTTACAGAAGCAGAAACATTCATGTTTGTTGGTGCAGCATGACCGACCTCCCCCTGTGGAGGACCTACTTTTTTGATCCGGGCTTCAGGAGGAGTGCGCAGTGTGAAACAAACACCTACATGTGGGGAGTCGTCTACCTCCGCAGCGTGGATCCTCTGATCTGGTACGACAGGGACATCCGGCTCCGTGAGATCCAGAGGATTTAGGAGGTTTTTACCTCACACGCTCACCGAAAACAGTTTGACTTCACACCTGAACTGATCCAAGGAACTTTTCTCTGGTGTCATATAACCCTTTGAAACCTGGATCCGCATCACTTTTCTTGTGCTGCGGCCGGACACCTTTCTGGAGAAATTTGAGCTTCAGTGTGATTTTGGGTTTATTTTACCACTGATGTTTCCTCTAAAAGAATTTGGCAAACTCTTTAAGCCATTTTTAGCACTTATTTTCCTTTACATTCAAAGGACTTGGCTTATATATCTGAACTGATCCAAGGAACTTTTCTCTGGTGTCATATAACCCTTTGAAACCTGGATCCGCATCACTTTTCTTGTGCTGCGGCCGGACACCTTTCTGGAGAAATTTGAGCTTCAGTGTGATTTTGGGTTTATTTTACCACTGATGTTTCCTCTAAAAGAATTTGGCAAACTCTTTAAGCCATTTTTAGCACTTATTTTCCTTTACATTCAAAGGGAATCAGAGACAAAATCAGAGACAGGCAGAGAGACAGAGACAGAGGAGCTGCTGCTGGATGGCGGTGAGGAAACACACCTGGACATACGCTAAGCTAATGCTAACTGACGAGAAGCAGCTGATGATAACAAAGAAACAAAAGTCGATTCTTATCAGATCAATAACACGAGCTGCAGTCAGATCGATCCATGTAGAAATCTTATTTATAGCTTATTGATGATTATCATGTGAATGTCTCCTATAAAAAAATGAAAATGTGAGTGAAGTTTGGTGTGAATGTTTCCTTTAAAATGACTGGAAATATGACTGAAGATTGGTGTGAATGTGTCCTGTAAAATGTTTGGTGTGAACGTTTCCTGTAAAATGTTTGGTGTGAACGTTTCTCTGTAAAATGACTGACAATATGACTGAAGATTGGTGTGAATGTTTCCTGTAAAATGTTTGGTGTGAATGTTTCCTGTAAAATGTTTGGTGTGAATGTGTCCTGTAAAATGTTTGGTGTGAATGTTTCCTGTAAAATGTTTGGTGTGAATGTTTTCTGTAAAATGACTGACAATATGACTGGAGATTGGTGTGAATGTGTCCTGTAAAATGTTTGGTGTGAATGTTTCCTGTGAAATGTTTGGTGTGAATGTGTCCTGTAAAATGTTTGGTGTGAATGTGTCCTGTAAAATGTTTGGTGTGAATGTTTCCCGTAAAATGTTTCCTGTAAAATGTTTCCTGTAAAATGTTTGGTGTGAATGTTTCCTGTAAAATTACTGGCAATATGACTGAAGATTGGTGTGAATGTTTCCTGTAAAATGTTTGGTGTGAATGGTTCCTGTAAAATGTTTGGTGTGAATGTGTCCTGTAAAATGACTGACAATATGACTGGAGATTGGTGTGAATGTGTCCTGTAAAATGTTTGGTGTGAATGTTTCCTGTGAAATGTTTGGTGTGAATGTGTCCTGTAAAATGTTTGGTGTGAATGTGTCCTGTAAAATGTTTGGTGTGAATGTTTCCCGTAAAATGTTTCCTGTAAAATGTTTCCTGTAAAATGTTTGGTGTGAATGTTTCCTGTAAAATTACTGGCAATATGACTGAAGATTGGTGTGAATGTTTCCTGTAAAATGTTTGGTGTGAATGGTTCCTGTAAAATGTTTGGTGTGAATGTGTCCTGTAAAATGACTGACAATATGACTGGAGATTGGTGTGAATGTGTCCTGTAAAATGTTTGGTGTGAATGTTTCCTGTGAAATGTTTGGTGTGAATGTGTCCTGTAAAATGTTTGGTGTGAATGTGTCCTGTAAAATGTTTGGTGTGAATGTTTCCCGTAAAATGTTTCCTGTAAAATGTTTCCTGTAAAATGTTTGGTGTGAATGTTTCCTGTAAAATTACTGGCAATATGACTGAAGATTGGTGTGAATGTTTCCTGTAAAATGTTTGGTGTGAATGGTTCCTGTAAAATGTTTGGTGTGAATGTTTCCTGTAAAATGTTTGGTGTGAATGTTTCCTGTAAAATGACTGACAATATGACTGATGATTGGTGTGAATGTGTCCTGTAAAATGTTTGGTGTGAATTTTTCCTGTAAAATGACTGACAATATGACTGAAGATTGGTGTGAATGTGTCCTGTAAAGTGTTTGGTGTGAATGTTTCCTGTAAAATGTTTGGTGTGAATGTTTCCTGTAAAATTATTGACAATATGACTGAAGATTGGTGTGAATGTGTCCTGTAAAATGTTTGGTGTGAATGTTTCCTGTGAAATGTTTGGTGTGAATGTGTCCTGTAAAATGTTTGGTGTGAATGTTTCCTGTGAAATGTTTGGTGTGAATGTTTCCTGTAATATGTTTGGTGTGAATGTGTCCTGTAAAATGTTTGGTGTGAATTTTTCCTGTAAAATGACTGACAATATGACTGAAGATTGGTGTGAATGTGTCCTGTAAAGTGTTTGGTGTGAATGTTTCCTGTAAAATGTTTGGTGTGAATGTTTCCTGTAAAATTATTGACAATATGACTGAAGATTGGTGTGAATGTGTCCTGTAAAATGTTTGGTGTGAATGTTTCCTGTGAAATGTTTGGTGTGAATGTGTCCTGTAAAATGTTTGGTGTGAATGTTTCCTGTGAAATGTTTGGTGTGAATGTTTCCTGTAATATGTTTGGTGTGAATGTGTCCTGTAAAATGTTTGGTGTGAATGTTTCCTGTAAAATGTTTGGTGTGAACGTTTCTTGTAAAATGACTGACAATATGACTGAAGATTGGTGTGAATGTTTCCTGTAAAATGTTTGGTGTGAATGTTTCCTGTAAAATGTTTGGTGTGAATGTGTCCTGTAAAGTGTTTGGTGTGAATGTTTCCTGTAAAATGTTTGGTGTGAATGTTTCCTGTAAAATGACTGACAATATGACTGAAGATTGGTGTGAATGTGTCCTGTAAAATGTTTGGTGTGAATGTTTCCTGTGAAATGTTTGGTGTGAATGTGTCCTGTAAAATGTTTGGTGTGAATGTTTCCTGTGAAATGTTTGGTGCGAATGTTTCCTGTAAAATGTTTGGTGTGAATGTGTCCTGTAAAATGACTGACAATATGACTGGAGATTGGTGTGAATGTGTCCTGTAAAATGTTTGGTGTGAATGTTTCCTGTGAAATGTTTGGTGTGAATGTGTCCTGTAAAATGTTTGGTGTGAATGTGTCCTGTAAAATGTTTGGTGTGAATGTTTCCCGTAAAATGTTTCCTGTAAAATGTTTCCTGTAAAATGTTTGGTGTGAATGTTTCCTGTAAAATTACTGGCAATATGACTGAAGATTGGTGTGACTGTTTCCTGTAAAATGTTTGGTGTGAATGGTTCCTGTAAAATGTTTGGTGTGAATGTTTCCTGTAAAATGTTTGGTGTGAATGTTTCCTGTAAAATGACTGACAATATGACTGATGATTGGTGTGAATGTGTCCTGTAAAATGTTTGGTGTGAATTTTTCCTGTAAAATGACTGACAATATGACTGAAGATTGGTGTGAATGTGTCCTGTAAAGTGTTTGGTGTGAATGTTTCCGGTAAAATGTTTGGTGTGAATGTTTCCTGTAAAATTATTGACAATATGACTGAAGATTGGTGTGAATGTGTCCTGTAAAATGTTTGGTGTGAATGTTTCCTGTGAAATGTTTGGTGTGAATGTGTCCTGTAAAATGTTTGGTGTGAATGTTTCCTGTGAAATGTTTGGTGTGAATGTTTCCTGTAATATGTTTGGTGTGAATGTGTCCTGTAAAATGTTTGGTGTGAATTTTTCCTGTAAAATGACTGACAATATGACTGAAGATTGGTGTGAATGTGTCCTGTAAAGTGTTTGGTGTGAATGTTTCCTGTAAAATGTTTGGTGTGAATGTTTCCTGTAAAATTATTGACAATATGACTGAAGATTGGTGTGAATGTGTCCTGTAAAATGTTTGGTGTGAATGTTTCCTGTGAAATGTTTGGTGTGAATGTGTCCTGTAAAATGTTTGGTGTGAATGTTTCCTGTGAAATGTTTGGTGTGAATGTGTCCTGTAAAATGTTTGGTGTGAATGTTTCCTGTGAAATGTTTGGTGTGAATGTTTCCTGTAATATGTTTGGTGTGAATGTGTCCTGTAAAATGTTTGGTGTGAATGTTTCCTGTAAAATGTTTGGTGTGAACGTTTCTTGTAAAATGACTGACAATATGACTGAAGATTGGTGTGAATGTTTCCTGTAAAATGTTTGGTGTGAATGTTTCCTGTAAAATGTTTGGTGTGAATGTGTCCTGTAAAGTGTTTGGTGTGAATGTTTCCTGTAAAATGTTTGGTGTGAATGTTTCCTGTAAAATGACTGACAATATGACTGAAGATTGGTGTGAATGTGTCCTGTAAAATGTTTGGTGTGAATGTTTCCTGTGAAATGTTTGGTGTGAATGTGTCCTGTAAAATGTTTGGTGTGAATGTTTCCTGTGAAATGTTTGGTGCGAATGTTTCCTGTAAAATGTTTGGTGTGAATGTTTCCTGTAAAATGTTTGGTGTGAATGTGTCCTGTAAAATGTTTGGTGTGGATGTTTCCTGTAAAATGTTTCCTGTAAAATGTTTGGTGTGAATGTTTTCTGTAAAATGGCTGACAATATGACTGAAGATTGGTGTGAATGTGTCCTGTAAAATGTTTGGTGTGAATGTTTCCTGTGAAATGTTTGGTGTGAATGTTTCCTGTGAAATGTTTGGTGTGAATGTTTCCTGTAATATGTTTGGTGTGAATGTGTCCTGTAAAATGTTTGGTGTGAATGTTTCCTGTAAAATGTTTGGTGTGAACGTTTCTTGTAAAATGACTGACAATATGACTGAAGATTGGTGTGAATGTTTCCTGTAAAATGTTTGGTGTGAATGTGTCCTGTAAAGTGTTTGGTGTGAATGTTTCCTGTAAAATGTTTGGTGTGAATGTTTCCTGTAAAATGACTGACAATATGACTGAAGATTTGGTGTGAATGTGTCCTGTAAAATGTTTGGTGTGAATGTTTCCTGTGAAATGTTTGGTGTGAATGTTTCCTGTAAGGTCAGAGACACCGGACGCTGATGAAGCTATGCTAGGCTCGAGAGCATGATGGATAACCTTCGTGCCAAAATTATGAAACGACTGTTGTGAAGCTGCGGGAGGAAAACTGGCGACACGCGGTGGGACGGTTTTGGCCCGGAGCGCTCTCCTATGAGCATGATGGTCAGCTAACTAGCCTCCAGGCTAACGTTTATGTGCTTTCTGCTACGGTGGAGTCTGGAGCAGGAACAGTGAGGGTTTGGAGGCTCGCTCCAGGTGGAATAATGTCCGACTTGTGGGCCTGCCTGATGGATCGGAGGGTCCCGACCCACAGAGTTTACGGCCCGACTCTTACAGGACTTGCTGGGCTCGAGTCCAGGCCCATGCTGGATATGAAACCGCCACACGCTGCGTGCTAAACCGAAGGAGGGCAGTCCACCGAGCCCATTGGTTTCAGGGTGACCCAGTTTCGTGTGAGAAACGACATTTTACGGCGCACTGGAGTTGCGTGGAGGCGTAACCGTTGACCGCTCGGTCCGGACTCGAGTGCGCTGTCTTATGTTCACTGACTGTATCTGTTGAAGTACAGTTTGAAGTTAAGGCTGATGTTTGTTAATGTTTTCAGATTCACTCTGGCCCACTTTTTTTTCTCTCTTTTTAATTAATTATTATTGTTTATGAAAGTTTAACTCACTGCGTTTAACATGTATTTCTCTTCTTATTTTTTCTTTTATTTTTGTTGTTGCATATGAAATATCTATGTTTTGTACTACTTTGTTACAAATGACAATATATTTTGGTATTCTCTGAGGTCGTTTAGTAGTATGTTTGAGGTACAAGTAACAGCAGGATGTTTTTTTTGCTTTGGGGTAAGAGAGCGCTCACCTTTCTAAGGATGCCTCTGCTGGGAGAGGGGCTGTGTGGAGCAGGTGTTTCATTTGGGGGGATCGTGCTTTTTGGGGTGGGTAGGTGGGTGTGTTCGTACGGTGGGGTGTACATACACCATATCCTCCTTTTTTCTTTTTTTATTTTTGCAGCTTGTTTTCTTGTGTGCTGTTGTTTTTGTTTTTTCTTTTCTTTTCTTCCTTCCTTCCCTCTTCTTTTACTCCCTTATAGTAAGGGTTTGTTTCTAAACAGCCCAGTCTAACACCTCCCCACCTGTTGTGGGAACAGATATTAAATTTGTCCGTTTAAAGGCCTGAACAATCCAATAAACACAGTGAGGTTCTGCATTACCTCAGACACCGTGATGATCATATAATCTACCTGCAGGAAACTCATTTGAGAAAGCCGGAGACCTCCAGGCTGAAATGAAGCCGGGTTGGACAAAAGTATCTCTCCTCCTTGTCTGGTAGATCCAAAGGTGTGGCTCTTCTTTTACGTAGAGCTATTCCCTTCGGTCACTCTGAAACAGTCTCTGCTGCGGTGGGAAGATGTATTATTGTCACTGGACAGATTCACGTATTACAGTAGTCCTTGTGAATGTATGTGCTCCCATCAGGGATGAAGAAGCCGTCTTTCAACGGCTCTTCTCAGTGTTACCGGATTCGTCTGTACGCTTCTTAATTATGGGAGGAGACTTCAGGTGCGGGATGGATCCTATTTTAGAGCGCGTTCCTCTACCGCAATTGCTCAATCTAAATCAGCCAAAACTGTTAGATCTTTTATGGAAGAGTTTAATATAGTTAATTCCTGGCACCTCTTCAATTCAGCCAAAAGGGAATATTCATTTTTTTCGCATGTTCACCATCACTTAACACACATTGATTTCTTCTTGGTGGACTACAGGCTGCTCATGTCCGTTTCTAGTTGTAAATATGACCCTGTTGTCCTGTCGGACCACACATTTGTCTCCATGAACGTCTATTTAAGTTCACTATTACACGGCCATCGTGGCGTTTAAATACACACCTACTATTAGAGGAGGACTTAGTTGATTTTGTTTCTAAGCAGCAAGATTTTTTCTTTCGAGTTCACAAAACTCCAGACATAACAGCGTCTTTGTCGTGGGAAACAATTAAGGTTTTCATAAGAAGAGAGATTATTTCCTACGTGGCACATAAAAAAACCTAAAAAGAGAGACTGGCTGAAGAAGGGTACAGAAGCCTTACTCTACGGCTCTTACTGCCCCATAAGTTTGCTGAATGTTGACTTTAAATTATTGTCAAAATTGCTGGCCCGACCCTTATAATCCATCCGTCATATCTTTGGACCAAACCAGGTTTATCCGCAATAGGCACTCTTTTTCTAATTTAAGGGGGTATTTAATGTGGTGTACAACCCTTCATCAACTAATCTCCCGGAGGCCTTGATAGCTCCTGACACTGGAAAGGCTTTCGATAGTCTGGAATTTGATTTTTTGTTTTGGAGAAATTTGGTTTCAGGGCAAAATTTATTTCATGGCTTAAATCATTATATGCATCTCCACAGGCCTCTGTTAGGACCGATAGCATACATTTGGGGTATTTTCCACTCTGTTGCTCCACTAGGCGAGGTTGCCCACTAAGCCCTAATGGGACCTCTATCAGTTGCTCTACAATCTAACCCTAAAATTTGTGGCATAACTGGAAATGATGTAGAGTTGAAGATTGCAGTTTATGCGGAGGATCTTTTGTCACTTGTATTGGATTTATCCTGCTCTATCCCTACAGCACTTTCGGCTTTAAATGCATTCAGTAAGGTCTCTGGATATAAACTGAATCTCAGCAAAAGTGAAATATTTGCAATCAATAAAGCTGCTAAAGAGTGTCCACTTCAAGACTTTCCGTTTAAGACTTCTAACTCTGGCTTTGTTTATCTTGGGGTGCATGTGGCTGACACTTAAGATAATCTCTACAAGAAAATTTTTATTTCTCTGCATAGAAAAATTAAACAAGACTTTCACGATGGTCCCTCCTTAATCTGGCTAAGACTGTTAAGATGAATGTTTTCCCATCCTTTTCATATTTGTTTCAATGCACTCCAGTCTTTTTTATTTCCCTCTCCTTCTTCTGTAAAGTAGATACTCTCATCTTGGAATTTATTTGGAGTAACAAGCCCCCAAGGTTACGACGTCAGATTTTACAGAGTCCCAAGAAATTGGGGGAATGGCATTACCTAATATTCTGTTTTACTATTGGGCATCAAATATAAGAAACCTAAATTATTGGCTTTGACATTAGGAGGCTCCTCCATTATGATTAGCTGTTGAGGCCTAATTAGCTTATCCGGTAACATTGAAGGCCTTACTGTATTCACCTCTCTGCTCTTCCACCTCTGTTCATACAGCAAATGTTATTGTGGCCTCCTGCCTAAAAATCTGGGTTCGATTTAGCGGCCTTTTGGCCTGCAGACCCTTTCTGTTAGGGCACCTTTGGCAGTAAACCATATTTTCCCCTCTTTCTACCTGCGCCAGGTTAGGAATAAAAACTGTGAAGGATTTAATATGTAAATGATGTTTTTGCATCTTTTGAACAGTCATTATTGACATTAGTCAACAAGTCTTCACTTCCTAAAGGACATTTTTTCAGACGCCTTAAGGTTCGCAATTTTGCACGTAGTTCATTTTCTGTTTTTCCCACCTTTCCTAATTATGTCGATCTTGATATCTTCTTGGAACCTCTCTTCTCATTTAAGGGGGCAATCTCAATTATCTGTTACCCTGTTTGGACTCTCCTCGCGCCTCAAAGCTATCTGGGAGGCGGATTTGGGGGACGCAATTCCGGATGATTTTTGGGGGAGGTTTTGCGGAGGGTTCACAGATTTTCTGTGTGTGTTAGACACAGTTTTATCCAGTGTAGGATTCTGCACCAAGACCACTACGCTTAAGCACGTCTTAATAAATATTATATTTAAATATTTAATACAATATACAATAATCTCCCTCCTGCGTTCGATGTCAATATACACCAGCAAACTATCTGCACATGTTCTGGCAATGTTCCTGTTTAAATGCATTTTGGACGGAGATTTTCGACATGTTATCTGTGGTTGTTGGGAAGACTCTTGTCCCTAATGCTATCGCTGCTTTGTTTGGTATGCTTCTCCTCGCTCAGTCTCTCTTCCACCAATGAGGATATGATGCATTTACAACTCTGTTAGCCCGGACACTGATATTGTTAAAGTCCTCAGCTCCACACACCCATGCAATCTGGGTCAAGAGATGCTGGATTTTCTTAAACTGGAAAAAATTAGGATGACCCTGTCTGGGACTACCAATGCATTTATAAAGACATGTAATCCCTTTCTGTAATATATTAATAGCTCAGCCTGCAATGTATTTTTGGACTGAACACAAAGGTCTTGCTTTTTAGCCCTTTTTTTCTTTCCCCTTTCTTATTTATTTCCTTGTTTTTGTTTATATAACCATGTCTTTTTTTAACTTGATGTTATGACGACTAATATTTGTTTATTTAATGACGTACTTTTCGATGTCAATCTCAATTCTTGCTTCTTTTATGGGGTATGCACCAGGGTCGGGGTGGGTGTGTCTGTTTTTGTAAATAATAATAACTGTATTGAGTTACGGATTGTAACCGGAGGGGTATGGCTATGTGGAAAATCAATAAACAAAGTGTGAATGTTTCCTGTAAAATAATGTGAATGTTGATAAATGTCAGTGGGGGGGAGGGGTTGCAGGTGGACTGAGGTATCTGAGGGTGCATTTGTTTTGTTCACCTGTGGCTGGTTCTCACAGGGAGGGCCGGCTCTCATCATGGAGAACGGACAGAGCAGCAGCAGCAAGCTGGGCCTGCCACCGCTCACAGCCAATCAGCAGGAGGCGCTGCAGAAGGTTACACACACACACACACACACACTCACACATGCATGGTGTGTATGATTGCGTGTATGAGTATGTGTATGAGTGTGCATGGTTGTGTATGTGTGTATGAATGTTTAAGTGTGTGCATGAGTGTGTATGAACATGTGTTTGAATGTATGTTTATGAATGTGTGTATGATTGTGTGTGTATGTGTACGAGTGTGTATATGAGTGTGTATGTATGATTGTGTGTGTGTGTTTGAGTGTATATATGAGTGTGTGTATGAGTGTTTATATGAGTGTGTGAGCATGTATGAGTGTGTATGTGTGTGTGTATGAGTGTGTATGGGCGTGTATGAGTGTGTATGAGTGTGTATGGGCGTGTATGTGTGTGTATGGGCATATATGTGTGTAAGAGTGTGTATGGGCGTGTATGTGTGTATGAGTGTGTATGGGCGTGTATGTGTGTGTATGGGCATATATGTGTGTAAGAGTGTGTATGGGCGTATATGTGTGTATGAGTGTGTATGGGCGTGTATGTGTGTAAGAGTGTGTATGGGCGTGTATGTGTGTATGAGTGTGTATGGGCGTGTATGTGTGTATGAGTGTGTATGGGCATGTATGTATGTATGGGCGTGTATGAGTGTGTATGGGTATGTATGTGTGTATGAGTGTGTATGGGCGTGTATGAGTGTGTATGAGTGTGTATGGGCGTGTATGTGTGTGTATGGGCATATATGTGTGTAAGAGTGTGTATGGGCGTGTATGTGTGTATGAGTGTGTATGGGCGTGTATGTGTGTATGAGTGTGTATGGGCATGTATGTATGTATGGGCGTGTATGAGTGTGTATGGGTATGTATGTGTGTATGAGTGTGTATGGGCGTGTATGTGTGTATGAGTGTGTGCACAGCGAGCTGTGATTGGCTGCTTCCTGTCTGCAGGCGAAGAAGTACTGCATGGAGCAGAGCATCAACAGCGTCCTCGTCAGACAGACGCAGCAGCTCGGCAGCCTGCAGGTGATCGCCGCTCATATGATGTCACCTTGATGATGTCACTGCTACATCACCATGACATCACTGTGATGTCACCATGACAACAGGGCTGTCTCTCTCCTTGTATGTCTCTCAGATGGCGTCCCTGTCCATGGGTCTGGGTGACGCTCTGTCTCCTCTGCAGTCGGTGAGTGAGACCACCTACATTTCCCACAATGCATCAGCAATGTGTCTCATCAGAACCCGCCGGCCTGCACCGTGCGTGACCATAGATTGTAAATAAAGATGGATGACAAGCTCCCACTTACCCCCGCTATGCTGAAGTGACGTTAAAATATTCCGGATACGAGCATTGCCATCTTGCGAGGGTGATGTCACTGGGAGTCCTGCATCTGCACAGAAGCAATCTCTGCGTAGGGGGGTCCCGCCCAAACACCCGTCCGACCAATCGTGAGCAGCTCCATTGAATGTGAGCGCACGGATTTCCTGTCACAGCTGTCAATCATGGTAGAAAAGCCCCCTTTTTTATAATTTAGTAAATCATTAAAAACGAACTTATCAAGAAAACAAACACCTGGACAAAGGTCAGGGTGATGAGCTACCTTCAGGGACAGAAACCATCTTTGGGAAACATTTATTTGTCGTGTACGTTGAGTTTTTAATTCAGCCTATGACCATTCAGCAACATGGAGGGGCGGGTCTTAGGACCTGTACTGCAGTCAGACAGCAGGGGGCGATGCTGCCATGTCCTCCATCTTTACAGACAGTCTATGGCTGTGTTGGAAACGGTGTACTGCATACTACACTTGAACTCAGTATGCAGTATCCACTACATACTACATACTGCGTTCCACAGTAGTATGCAGTATAATTGTTCAGGTGGATCCTGGTGTATCCTGAGCCAGACTTGGCTGGAAGCAAACAATAGCAAAACCGGTACCGCGTAGCATCGATTTACGGTTTGAAACGGAGTACAGGTGATACGTGTACAGACGACGGTGATGAAGGCTCACCTGTGAGATGAAGAACACCTTTATAACAGGTGGAAGTGACCTGATGTACCGCCGTTATGTTCGCGAGCTCGTGTGGCGGTGACAGTTCACTCCTGTCGGGGCGGCCTCTGGCTCAGTGATACAGCGTGCGCCCCATGTAGGCTGAGTTTTTAGTAGCGGTCGGGGTTCGATTCCGGCTTTTGTCCTTTGCTGTGTCGTCCCCGTTCTGTCTCCCCCGTTTCTGTCACGCTCTACCTGCGCTATAATAAAGGCAAGAAAAGCCAAAAAAGTCATCTCTAACAAACAATAAAGACAGAATAAATCCATTGTGTCTCCTGTGTAATTGTACTCTTATTAGCAGACATCGGTATGTGTTTGCCTGGTAAAAGTACTGTAAATGACCTTATAAGATTAAAATCTGATTTTGGCCAAATTAATAAAGTGTAACACCGGGACAAACCAAGGACCCCATCTGGTGGGTTAGGTCTGTGCAGCTGTGTGATGGCTGAGCCGCTGGTGACACGACAACAACAGCTGCGCTCTCCACGCAATGCATTGTGGGAAACAGTAGGCGAGGCAGACTGGTCCGATGCATACTGAGGATTTTTTCCGAATTAGTATGACATCCGGGTATTTCTGGCATACTGTGGATTTCGCTTTTGTTTGCATACTCCATACTCCATACTGCATACTTCATACTGCATACTCCATACTGCATACTCCATACTCCATACTGCATACTCCATACTGCACACTGCATACTGCATACTGCATACTCCATACTGCATACTCCATACTGTATACTCCATACTCCATACTGCATACTGCATACTGCATACTGCATACTCCATACTGCACACTGCATACTGCATACTCCATACTGCATACTCCATACTGCATACTGCATACTGCACACTGCATACTCCATACTGCACACTGCATACTCCATACTGCATACTGCATATTCCATACTGCATACTCCATACTGCATACTCCATACTGCATACTGCATACTGCACACTGCATACTCCATACTCCATACTGCATACTGCATACTGCATACTGCATACTCCATACTGCATACTCCATACTCCATACTGCATTTTGACCGAATCAGTACCTGCTGCCGGTGTAATGGGCGGTTTCGAACAGCCTGTGTGTGTGACATCACTGCGTCATAGTGATGTCACTGATGACTCATCATCCAGTCTGAAGGAACGAGGAACAAAAAATGTCAGAAAATCAACTACGAATTAAGCTATAGATTAAATGTTATTTTGTCCAAAAAACAGGGGTCTTAGGTCAGAGGTCATGGGTCAGAGGCCATGGGTCAAAGGTCATGGGTCACAGTTCAGTTTCTGGCTAAATGTTAAATGCATTAATTCTTGTTGATGTTTAGAGGAAGCTGGTGGGTTTGGAAATCCTGTTGTCTTCATCACAGAAATCTCCCATAATTATTTTTGAAACAAAATTGTTTCAGGAAAGCAGGACGGTTGAGTGGCGGCGGTCCGGAGCGTGTTTGTTCGTGTGTGTGTGGTGATTTCCCGTGTGCTCAGGTGGCGGCGCAGCGTCAGAGAGCTCTCGCCATTATGTGTCGAGTGTACGCGGGCTCCATCTACTACGAGCTGGGCGAGGACACCATCCGACAGGCCTTCGCTCCCTTCGGACCAATCAAAAGCATCGACATGTCCTGGGACTCCGTCACCATGAAACACAAGGTCAGACGTCCCTCTCTGTCCCTCCATGTCCTATCTTGTGTCCACCGTCCACAGCGTCCGGCTCAGGTTCAGCCCGTCAGCTCGTCCTCGTCAAACCTTTGTGTCTCTGCAGGGTTTCGCCTTCGTCGAGTACGAGATGCCCGAGGCAGCTCAGCTGGCGCTCGAACAGATGAACTCTGTCGTCCTCGGAGGCCGAAACATCAAGGTGACCAGTGAGACCATCACTCCCAGTACAGACACTCCCAGTGAGACCATCACTCCCAGTACAGACACTCCCAGTGAAACCTGTACAGGCATGAAAAATCCTGGACTTTTTTTTCACAAACCTGTCTTATATCATACGATGTGTTGAAGGACTGTTGGAAATCTGAGAATCCAGCAGTAAAGTGTGTTTTTACAGTTTCATTTCTGGTGATTTTCAGAGAAAACATTCGGGTTTGAAGACGTGTTGTCTTTAAAAATCACCAGAAACTTTAAAGAATAAATAAATTTTAAAAAGTTTTAACAAAAAAATCACCAGAAAGTTTTAAAGAAAAAGAGTATTGCCATAAATGTTTCTCCCTGAGAGCAGGCAGCAACCCAGCAGCTGTAACCAGCACTCCCAGTTAAACCAGTGTGTAGAGTCAGCGTGCACTTTTCCCTGTGGCTTGTCTTGCAGGTTGGAAGGCCCAGTAATATCGGCCAGGCTCAGCCAATCATCGACCAGCTAGCAGAGGAGGCGCACGCCTTCAACAGGATCTGCGTGGCGTCCATTCACCCCGACCTCGCCGACGACGACATCGAGAGCGTCTTCGAGGCCTTCGGGAGGATCAAGTCCTGCATGTTGGCCCGCGAACCGACCACGGGACGCCACAAAGGCTACGGCTTCATTGGTGAGCTGACTACCATGAGTGTGGCGTGTGTGTGAATGAGATCATAACTGTGTGAACGAGATCACAGCTGTGTGAACGAGAGCATAACTATGAACGAGATTACAGCTCTGTGAATGAGATCTTAACTGTGTGAATGAAATCATAGCTGTGTGAATGAGATCATACAGTGAACGAGATCACAGCTGTGCCAAAGAGATCATAACTGTGTGAACAAGATCAGATCACAACTGTGAATGCGATCATAACTGTGTGAACGAGATCACAGCTGCGTGAACAAGATCAAAGCTGTGTGAACGAGATCATAACTGTGTGAGATCATACCTGGATGAGTGGGTTCTGGTGGGTTCTGGTGGGTTCTGGTGGGTTCTGGTAGGCTGGAGCTCACAGCTGTCTGGTTCTGTCTGCAGAGTATGAAGGACCTCAGTCTGCTCAGGACGCCGTTGCCTCCATGAACCTGTTTGACCTCGAGGGTCAGTACCTGCGGGTGGGGAAGGCTGTGACTCCGCCCATACCCCTCCTCACGCCCACGACTCCTGGTGGGCTCCCTGCTGCCGCCGCCGCCGCCGCCAAGGTAACCGCCCAGGTAAAACATAGAGTACTGCAGTGAAACGTGAATTACTGCAATAAAACATGAAGTACTGATGTAAAACATGGTGTACTGCAGTAAAACATCAGTGAAACATGAAGTACTGCAGAAAAACATAGAGTACTGCTGTAAAACTGTGTTTTCTACAGTATTTTGTGCAGTAGTGTGTACTCTGACAGTCAGTTGAATATATTTCCTGGTAGTACTGAGTATTATTATTTTCAGGTAGTACTGAGCATTATTATTTTCTTGTAGTGCTGAGTATTAAAATTTTCAGGTAGTACCGAGTATTTATGTTTTTGGGTAGTACTGAGTATTTATGTTTCCGGGTAGTACTGAGTATTTATATTTCTGGGTAGTATTGGTTGTTGTTTGCTGTGTTCAGGAGTCGGTGGGAGTATCCGTCCTTGGCGCTCTGGCTGGACTCCCTCAGGCCGTCACGGCCGCTCAGGCTCCGTGTGTCATCACTGGTAGGAACACTTGCTGCCCCACCCACACACATATAAGCCCCGCCCCCACACGGAGAGACGCCATCTCACCTTCCTGTCCTTCCTGTCAACCCCGTCCTTCCTGTCTTTCCTACTTCCCGTCTGTCTCAGGTATGACACTGGTTCAACCTGGCGTGCCCCAGGTGGGTTTGGTGAACCCGGTGCTGGCCACGCCCCCGGCTGCATCCTTTATCTCTGAGGGGACGAGGAAAGAGGAGGCGCAGGAGGCGCAGAGCGACAGCACCACGGAGCCGCTGAGCAAGCAGCTGAGCATCAGTGGGAACAGTGCCCGACACATGGTGATGAGGAGGCTGCTCCGCAAGCAGGAGGTACGGGTTCAATCCCCGGAGCCCAGGGGCCCAGGGGCCCAGGGGGCAAGGCAGGAGGAGGCTTCAACTCCTTCTCCCCCCTGTAGTGTGGTTTGTAATGTATATATTTTCTCATATTTCAGGCAGTAAACTGGCTGACAAGTTGTCTGTGGTATAAATAATATATAAAATATATAAAGTGATGAAATATATTTGCCCCCATCACTCCACCGTCATGGTCCTCAGGAACATGGTCGGACCCGACGACATCGACAACGACCTGGAGGGCGAGGTCACCGAGGAGTGCGGGAATTTCGGGCGGGTGAAGCGCGTGGTCATCTACCAGGAGCATCAGGGCGAGGAGGACGAGGCCGATGTCATCGTCAAGATCTTCGTGGAGTTCTCGGAGGCATCTGAGATGAACCAAGCCATCCGGGCGCTCAACCGACGCTGGTTCGGAGGACGCAAGGTGGTCGCCGAGGTGTACGACCAAGAACACTTCGACAACAGCTACCTGTCGGCTTAGAACACACACACACACACACACGCACACGCACACACACACACACACGCACACACACACACAGTAACACACAGTGTGTCTCCAGTCCCAGTTTAGTGGAGCTCTGGTCCCAGTCAACCTTTCATATTTATATATATATGTATCTATATATATATATATATATATATATATATATATATATATATACACACACACACATATATATATAAAGTTGAGTCCAGGCAGGGCCCCGATGCTGCGTTCAGGAGCAGCGCGTGGCCCCCAGCATGCCTCTGCTGGTGCGTTCAGGGACTTGGTGACGGGATGTGGAACTCTCAGCAGGAGTGAAACAGGTGTGAAGTGAAGCGTGAGGCCGACTCGTTCAAGTATGACTTAACCTGTTTGGTTCCAGGCAGCAGATACGTCTGGATGTTCTGATGGTCCCTGAACGCGCCATCATCCAAACTGGAGCCGACTTCAGCCCCCCATGCTGGTGCTCTGTGAATGTTCTCTGAATGTTGTGGGAATGTTTGCAGCTGCTGATGAAGCTGCATGGGTGGACGGTGCGTTCAGGTGTCAAACACCAAAATATGTAAATAAAGCGTTTCTTTTTTAAAACCGCGTGTGCTTCTTCCCTCCTTTGGTCCGACCAGCTGACAGGCTCAGCGGTTCATACGGTGCCACTGCCTCACTCAACTTCTGAGAGGTGCCGGGGTGCCGGGGCCCCCCTTTGGGCCGAGGAGAGCTGGGCAAACCCTCCAGAAACTCCTCAACACGGGCTGGATCTCAATCCTCAACACGGGCTGGATCTCAATCCTCCGCTGCATACAGTCTGTGGTCCAAGTCCACCGTGAGTCCATTAAAACATGTCCATGAACCTCTACACCTCTACAGCCGCCAGCCCCAGTCATACAGTGAGAGTTTTATTGTGAAGGCGGTGACCGGATGTTGTACGGCGGCTCGCGGGGCTCAGTGCGCTCGTGCCGTTCCGCCGTTCGTGCCGACGATGGGAGACGTCCTGTGCGAAGAGCTCGAGGATTTAGTTCACTTCTCGGTGCACGACCTGCCGGCACGAGGCTATGTCGTCATGGAGGAGATCCGTCGTCAGGGGAAACTCTGTGATGTCACGCTCAAGGTAAAACTGACGGCGCGCGAGCCTCCGGTTAGCCCGGAGCTAACGGCTAGCCTCCAAGCTAACAACATGCTAACACATGCTAACAGCGGATTATTTACACGAGCCAACTCCGCTGACCTTTGAACTGCCGCTCACCGGAAACACCTGAGACCCTGGCCCGTTGTCATGGTGATCGGAGAGCAGGTGTTTCCGGTGTTTTAGACCCTCAGAGGGTCCTACTTTCTGTCCCCGAGTTGCGGAGGGATACACACTGACAGCTAACTGTCTGCTGGAGGGAGTACTCAGAGACTTTACTGCAGTAAAAGTACTGATACCACTAAGTAAAACTACTACACTTCAAGTTAAAGTACTGATACTACAGAGTATAAATACTCCACTAGAATTTAAAATGCTGATACTACAGAGTATGAATACTCCACCACAAGTGAAAGTACTGATACTATAGAGTGCAAATACTCCACTAGAATTGAAAATACTGACACTACAGAGTGCAGCTACTCCACTACAAGTTAAAGTACCAATTCCACAGAGTACAAATACTCAAGTCTTGAAATGTAACTAAGTACATTTACATGTACTTTGCTTTAGTATTTTCTTTCCATGTTACTTTATACACATATATACAGTTTTTGTGTTTTGTTTTTTTTGTTTGTTTTTTAAAATTTTATGTATTTTTTTTAAAAACATTTTTTGGTTGTCTTCTCTGAAATTTGGGTTTATTTTTAGGTGTTTCTCTGTTTTGTCTACTTTTATTTTTATTCACCCAATTATTAAAAACAGTTAAAATTTTTGGTGTTTGATTTTGAAGTTTTATTTTGCTGCACACTGATTGGTGCACAGAGCAGCGTTAGCACGTAGATCCTCTTTGGGACTCAGGATTCAGTCTGCTGACGCTGCGGCACCGACGTCCGCGCTCAGCCGCTCAGGGAACACAAGGCCCTGCAGGGTCACTACGGTCATGGACAACCTGGAAACTTAATATACCCTGAAAGTTTTGGAAAAGGAATTTTGTTTCACAAACCTTTTATAGAAAATTAAAAATACAACATTGATTTCTGTTATTGAGGTTTCTGTCTGCAGTGTGATTTTGAAAAGAAAAAAAAATGTTTTAAACCTGCAAGCCAAAACTTTTGAAGAAAAGACAAGGCAAACCTTGTACGGAGGAAACAATCCCGAACCTTTTTGAAGAAAAAATTTATATTTTAAATTGCCAAAACATTTATTTCAAAACTGAAAAAAAAGTAAAAAAAAAAGCCAAATTTTGTTCTTCACAAATCCCCCGAAAAATAAAAAGACAACCAAATATTATTTTTTTTACTTTAATTAAAGAAAAAAGATTACATTTATTACATACGGAGTCAGGATGGCTGTTTCAGAGAAAGTATCGTTCTGGAAATTTGTCTCAAAGTCATGAAAAAGTCCTGGAAATGCCCTGGAATTGTCCTGGAAATAATGTCTGGAAATGTCCTGGAAATATATTCTGTATGAACCCTGTAACCCAGTCAGGCAGGTATGACACTGCAGACTCCTCCTGGTCTCCAGGTGACTCGCCCCTCCTTACCCTTTGCCTCCTCACCTGTCACCTCCCCACCTGTCACCCTCCTCACCCTATGCCTCCTCACCCTTCACCTCCTCACCTGTCGCCTCCCCACCTGTCCCCTCCTCACCTGTCCCCTCCTCACCCTTCACTTCCTCACCCTTCACCTGTCACCTCCTCACCTGTCACCCTCCTCACCCTATGCCTCCTCACCCTTCACCTCCTCACCTGTCGCCTCCCCACCTGTCCCCTCCTCAGCTGTCCCCTCCTCACCCTTCACTTCCTCACCCTTCACCTGTCACCTCCTCACCTGTCACCCACCCTCCTCACCCTATGCCTCCTCACCCTTCACCTCCTCACCTGTCGCCTCCCCACCTGTCCCATCTCACCTGTCGCCTTCTCTCTGCAGGTAGGGGATCACAAGTTCAGCGCTCACCGGATCGTTCTGGCCGCCTCCATCCCGTACTTCCACGCCATGTTCACTAACGACATGGTGGAGTGCAAACAGGACGAGATCCTGATGCAGGGCATGGACCCTAGGTAACCACAGACCACAGACCAGAACAGCAGACCAGAACCACAGACCAGAACAGCAGACCAGAAACACAGACCAGAACAGCAGACCAGAAACACAGACCAGAAACACAGACCAGAAACACAGACCAGAACCTCAGACCAGAACCTCAGACCAGAAACACAGACCAGAACCACAGATCAGAAACTCAGACCACAACAACAGACCATAACTATAGACCACAACCACAAACCAGACAGGTAACTCAGTGTGCCCGTTGTACCAAGCGTACCCAGTGTATGCAGTGTACCCAGTGTACCTAGTGACCTAGTGTACCTGTTGTAGCCATTGTACTTGTTGTACCTGTTGTACCTGTTGTACCAACTGAATGAAATATTTGTTTAAAAGGACACAATAATGCAAATATATATACACTATGTGAAAGAAGGCACCTAACATAGAATAAAATAAAATAATAACAATAATAATAAAGATATGTGCAGTATGTACAGAAAACAAACAAACAAAAAAGCCAAAAAGATTAAAAAGATCAATAAAAAAGAAAAATGTGCAAATAAGTGTGCAGAAGTGAAGATGGATGTGCAAGTGAGTCCAGTACAGATGGTGAGTTCACCTGGCCCACAGGTGAGCTGTCAAAGAGTCTGATGATTGTTTGAACTCTTTGAGACAGCTGAAGGAGTCTGTCAGAGAACCAGCTGTCTCTCAGTGGTGTCATGAAGTCAAGAGGACTCTACAGTGTCTGACATCCCTCTGCCCTCAGACCCTCACATCACCCGAGGAAAAACTCCCGAAAAACAACCCCTGAACGGGGAAAAAAAAGGAAGAATGAAGGGGACGATTGTTGATAGACGGCAGTTTGTTCGGTGACGCCTGTTTGTCTCTGACTGGAGAGAGTCCAGGTTGTGGCCCACGACAGATCCGGCGGGTCAGTTTGTTCAACCTGCCGGCGTCCCAGCTGATGCTGGTCCCCCAGCACACCACAGCACCAGAGATGGCTCTCGCCACGCAGACTGGTAGAAGATCTCACGCTGCACACACTGAGTTATTGGGCTCGTCCCCTTCTGTACACATCGTCGGTGTGGGAACTCTAGTCCAGTCAGTGTAACCAGTGTACCTGTTGTGCCCAGTGTACCCAGTGTACCCAGTGAACCTGTTGTTCCCAGTGTAACCAGTCTGTGTCTCTCTGCAGTGCTCTGGAGGCTCTGATAAACTTTGCGTACAGCGGCCACGTGGCCATCGACCAGCAGAACGTTCAGGCCCTCCTGATTGGCTCGAGCTTCCTGCAGCTGCAGAATGTTAAAGACGCCTGCTGCTCCTTCCTGCAGGAGAGGTCAGTGACTCGCTACCGCACATGCTCAGTAGGCTCACCCACTCTTCAGAGGGTCAAAACTATAAACGACAACTTTAAAACCTGACACAGACCGAACCAGACTGTTCAAGACAACACGCTTATAAAGCTGTGTACCCAAACTAGGATGTGTCTCTCTGTCTCTCTGTCTGTCTCTGTCTCAGGTTACACCCTAAGAATTGTCTGGGAGTGCGTCAGTTTGCAGAGACCATGATGTGTACGACTCTGTACGACTCGGCCAACAGTTTCCTCCATCAGCACTTTGTGGAGGTTTCTGTGTCTGACGAGTTTCTGGGTCTGAGGACGGAGGAGGTCCTGGAGCTGGTGGGCTGTGACGAGCTCAACATCCAGGCTGAGGAACAGGTGAGACACCTGAGACCATCAGAGACACACACACCTGAGACAACCAGAGACCCACACCTGAGACAATTAGAGACACACACACCTGAGACCATCAGAGACACACACACCTGAGACCACCAGAGACACACACCTGAGACCATCAGAGACACACACACCTGAGACAATCAGAGACACACACCTGAGACCATTAGAGACACACACACCTGAGACCATCAGAGACACACACCTGAGACCATCAGAGACACACACACCTGAGACCACCAGAGACACACACACCTGAGACCACCAGAGACACACACCTGAGACAATCAGAGACACACACCTGAGACCATCAGAGACACACACACCTGAGACCAACAGAGGGAGATGTTTGAGGTGCTGAATGACTCGTACCTTTGCAGGGGTTTGAGGTGCTGAATGACTCGTACCTTTGCAGGTGTTTGAGGTGCTGAATGACTCGTACCTTTGCAGGGGTTTGAGGTGCTGAATGACTCGTACCTGTGCAGATGTTTGAGGTGCTGAATGACTCGTACCTGTGCAGATGTTTGAGGTGCTGAATGACCCGTACCTGTGCAGGTGTTTGAGGCGGTGCTGACCTGGGTTCATCATGACCGGGACCTGAGGGAGTCTCTGCTGCCGGACCTGCTGGCAAAGATCCGCCTCCCTCTGTGTCGCCCTCAGTTCCTGTCAGACCGAGTCCAGCAGGACGAGCTTGTACGCTGCTGCCATAAATGCAGGTGAGACGACCGAATCACTTCAGACAAACAGGATTCATGCGGTCATGGAAAACCTGGAAAAGTCGTGGATTTTTTTTTTTTTAAAGACACGTTTTCTTTAAAAATTGTCAGTAAAATAAATTCACATTTCGGTCATTTAAAGTTGTCTGTCCCTCCTGTAAAGATAAAACATGTGTACCCCCCCCCCATAAATAACAAACAGTCCCTAAGTTATATTTAAACATTCAGTTCTAATCCTGCTCTGAAGTCAATATTTTTAAATGATATATATTTTAAAAAGCTCTTATACACTGATGAAAAAGTACCAATAAGGAGGATTGACGGTCGATTCAGTTTGGTATTTGAAATTTCCTCAGAGTCCTGGAAAAGTCCTGGAAAAAATGTGTATGGACCTTGAGCGACTGTGATGTCAGAAATTGTTAAAAACAAGAGAACATTTTCAGAGGTGAACATGCAGCAGGTTGTTTTTCGGGGCTCAGTGAGGTGGGTTTTGTGCCGGCGTTCAGTTCCAACTCTGACTCTGCTGCACTTCCTGTTTCCTGTTTCCTGTCAGAGATCTGGTGGATGAAGCCAAAGATTTCCACCTGATGCCGGAGCGCCGTCCTCACCTGCCCGCCTTCAAGACCAGACAAAGGTGCTGCACGTCCATCACAGGGCTCATCTACGCCGTGGGCGGACTCAACAGCTCAGGTACACTGCTCACCTGTCCATCTGTCTGAGAAAGCCTCCACGCGTTCGTGGGCCTGCAGCTGGCAGCCGACAAGTTAACAGAAACATTACAACGTTGTTGTCCCAATAAATAAACTAAAATAAATAGTGCTGAGAGGATACAGGAAGTGTGGCTGAGGAGGCTGCTGATTGGCGACAGAAGTGAGTTGTGATGTATTGAGAGGTTCAGTTAAAGGAGTGACCAATCACAAGTGGTGTGATGTCACTGCAGGTGTTTGATTGGTCGTCAGCTGATAGTCAGTGTCTCTTTCTTCAGGCGACTCCTTAAACGTGGTTGAAGTGTTTGATCCAATCGGGAATTTCTGGGAGCGATGTCAACCAATGAGGACAGCTCGCAGCAGGGTGGGCGTGGCCGTGGTTAACGGGCTGCTGTACGCCATTGGCGGTTATGACGGCCAATCACGGCTCAGCACGGTGGAGGTTTACAACCCGGAGACGGACAGCTGGACACGCGTGTCAAGCATGAACAGCCAGCGCAGGTGAGAACTCCAACTTATCAATACTCATATACTTACTGATCGATGTTTATCAATACACTGAAGCAGTATAGTTATTAATAACTGTCGTCCTCAGCGCCATGGGAACGGTGGTGATCGACGGACACATCTACGTCTGCGGCGGCTACGACGGAAAATCCTCGCTCAACTCTGTGGAGTGCTACTCTCCAGAGACCGACAGGTAAGTCCCCTGACCGCATGGGCCTTCATTTCTGTCATCCTGGGCCCCACATTAGCTCCGTCCTGGGCCCCACATTAGCTCCGTCCTGGGCCCCACATTAGCCCCGTCCTGGGCCCCACATTAGCTCCGTCCTGGGCCC
Source organism: Plectropomus leopardus (assembly GCF_008729295.1). NCBI lineage: Eukaryota > Metazoa > Chordata > Actinopteri > Perciformes > Serranidae > Plectropomus > Plectropomus leopardus. The sequence continues at coordinate 126,802 of NC_056474.1, forward strand.
CTACACTATCTCCATCATGGCATCATTATTAAAGGTTCATAGGAAACACCAGTGTGGGTGTGTAGATGTGTATTTGTCTTCAGTGTGGGTGTGTAGATGTGTATTTGTCTTCAGTGTGGGTGTGTAGATGTGAGTTTTTCTGTGTAATCATGTGGTTGTGGCGCAGGTGGACGGTGGTGACGGAGATGAGTGCGAGTCGCAGCGCTGCAGGTGTGACGGTGTTTGACGGACGCATCTTTGTCTCTGGCGGCCATGACGGTTTACAGATCTTCAACACGGTCAGTTAACTCACAGATCACTACAGTCGATCAGAAAGAGTTATCAAGCAGTTGTAGTCCGTTTAAAAAGATAAACAGTGATCAGCGTCAGAATAAATGTAAACATCAGAAACAGGTGACTGTGTGCAGCTGAAATGTAAGACTAGCTGCACCTCTGAGCTCTCTCAGCTCTTTCACACACAACATTCACACCCTGCTGCTGCTGGAGGCCACAGGCTGACATCTTCTGCTCTATGAAACATTCACACGCACTGATGGAGCAGTTTGGGCTTCAGTGTCCTGACCGGAGGGGGCGGGAATCAAACCGCCGAGCTCCACCCGGCATCTTGTGTGTATATATAAAGTATCTCACAAAAGTGAGTACACCCCTCACATTTTTGTAAATATTTTATTATATCTTCTCATGGGACAACGCTGGAGAAATGACACTTTGCTACAATGTAAATTCTTCAGTGTACAGCTTATATAAGAGTGTAAATTTACTGTCCCCTCAAAATAACTCAACACACAGCCATTAACGTCTGAACCGCCGGCAACAACAGTGAGTACACCCCTAAGTAAAAAATGTCCAAATTGGGCCAAATTAGCCATTTCCCTCCCAGATGTCATGTGACTCATTAGTGTTACAAGGTCTCAGGTGTGAATGGGGTGCAGGTGTGTTAAATTTGGTGTTACCGCTCTCACACGCTCTCGTCCGGGTCACTGGAAGTTCAACATGGCACCTCACGGCAACGAACTCTGTGAGGATCTGAAAAAAGAATTGTTGCTCTACATAAAGATGGCCAAGGCTATAAGAGGACTGCCGACACCCTGAAACTGAGCTGCAGCACGATGGCCAAGACCGTACAGCGGTGTAACGGGACAGGTTCCACTCAGAACAGGCCTCGCCGCGGTCGGCCAAAGACGTTGAGCGCGCGTGCTCAGCGTCATGTCCAGGTTGTCTTTGGAAAATAGACGTATGAGTGCTGCCAGCATTGCTGCAGAGGTTGAAGGGGGGGGGGGGGCCAGCCTGTCAGTCAGACCATACGCCGCACACTGCATCAAACTGGTCTGCGTGGCTGTCGTCCCAGAAGGAAGCCTCCTCTAAAGATGATGCACAAGAAAGCCCGCAAACAGTTTGCTGAAGACAAGCAGACTAAGGACGTGGATTACTGGAACCGTGTCCTGTGGTCCGATGACACCAAGATAAACTTATTTGGTTCAGATGGTGTCAAGCATGTGTGGCGGCAACCAGGTGAGGAGTACAAAGACACGTGTGTCTTGCCTACAGTCAATCATGGTGGTGGGGGTGTCATGGTCTGGGGCTGCATGAGTGCTGCCGGCACTGGGGATCGACGGTTCACTGAGGGAACCATGAATGCCAACATGCACTGTGACATACTGAAGCAGAGCGTGATCCCCTCCCTTCGGACACTGGGCCGCAGGGCAGTATTTCAACATGATAACGACCCCAAACGCACCTCCAAGACGACCACTGCCTTACCGAAGAATCTGAGGGTAAAGGTGATGGACTGGCCAAGCATGTCTGCAGACCTAAACCCTCGCTCAGGTGAACTCCAGGCCCAGGAGGGTTAAGGCAGTGCTGGAAAATAATGGTGGCCACACAAAATATTGATACTTGGGGCCCAATTTGGACATTTTTTACTTAGGGGTGTACTCACTGTTGTTGCCAGCGGTTCAGACGTTAATGGCTGTGTGTTGAGTTATTTTGAGGGGACAGTAAATTTACACTCTCATATAAGCTGTACACTGAAGAATTTAATTGTAGCAAAGTGTCATTTCTCCAGCATTGTCCCATGAGAAGATATAATAAAATATTTACAAAAATGTGAGAGGTGTACTCACTTTTGTGAGATACTGTACATGTATATATACATGCTGAATATATAAAGGTGTGTGTGTGTGTATCTGCTTATATATATATATATATATATATATATATATATATATATATATATATATATATATATAAGCAATATCACAGGAGAGGGAGTGCTGTTGTGCAGTGCATCATCATGGCTGTGGTTCGGTCTCTGAAGATAATCTCAGCTGTGATGAAACACGACAACACGCGACCTCCACAGTGATATTACTGTGTTGTACAACAGTCTACGAGCATCTTTTATTTGTCAATAGTAACAAGAGACGACAGATTATGATTTCTTTGTTTATTTAATGATTTTTTGGCTCCCCCGACACAAATAGTTCTGCACAACTGGGCACATAAACACTTCCCGCAGGCTGCCGGCTAACCTGCGTTAGCTCGGTCTGCTGAGCGTCACCGACATTTATCTCCGTGTTTTCAGTGAAATCTGAGTCTGTTAACGGACACTTTGAGATTCACACCAGTTAGTTTGATCAGACGGTTCGTCTCTCGGGCTGTGGACGGCGTGGACGGCGTCGGTCTCATCAGCATGTCCCTGTCTCATCAGCATGTCCCTGTCTCATCAGCGTGTCCCTGTCTCCCTGTCTCACACCGCACATCACTGTAACATCTGTAACAGCTGGTTTACTCCCAGTGAACCAACGTTTACCGAAACCCGTCACAGCTGCTCCTCCTGGACCTCCTCGTAACTTTTAGTAACTCCAGAGCTACGCGAACAGCGCGCCAGCTAGCGGTCTGAACCTGGTCTGACACCGTGATATAAAACATACTTTCACTCTCACACCGATTAACGGGTTTTGAACGGCCGTGAAGCGGAGTGATACACGCAGCGTTACAGGTTAACAGTTCCGGTGATGTCATACTCTACATCAGCACTCATGGAACGCCTCTCGACCAATCACATTGCTTGGTTGGAACTTACTGTTGTATAAATGCACATATACATGCTAAATATATAGGGGTGGGTTTTGTGTGTGAATATATAAAGGTGGTGTGTGTGTGTATATATATATGTATATATGTATATGTTGAATATATAAAGGCGGTGTGTGTGTGTGTATATATGTATATGTTGAATATATATAAAGGCGGTGTGTGTGTGTGTATATATATATATGTATGTCTGTATATGTTGAATATATAAAGGCGGTGTGTGTGTGTATATATATGTATGTCTGTATATGTTGAATATATAAAGGCGGTGTGTGTGTGTGTGTGTGTATATATATATGTATGTATGTCTGTATATGTTGAATATATAAAGGCGGTGTGTGTGTGTGTATATATGTATGTATGTCTGTATATGTTGAATATATAAAGGCGGTGTGTGTGTGTGTGTGTGTGTGTGTGTGTGTGTGTGTGTGTATATATATGTATATGTTGAATATATAAAGGCGGTGTGTGTGTGTGTGTGTGTATATATATGTATATATGTATATGTTGAATATATAAAGGCGGTGTGTGTGTGTGTGTGTGTGTGTGTGTGTGTATATATATGTATATGTTGAATATATAAAGGCGGTGTGTGTGTGTGTGTAAATATATATATGTATATGTTGAATATATAAAGGCGGTGTGTGTGTGTGTGTGTGTGTATATATATGTATATATGTATATGTTGAATATATAAAGGCGGTGTGTGTGTGTGTGTGTGTGTGTGTGTGTGTGTGTGTGTGTGTATATATGTATATGTTGAATATATAAAAGGCAGTGTGTGTGTATATATATATATATATATGTATATGTTGAATATATAAAGGCGGGTGTGTGTGTGTGTGTGTGTGTGTGTATATATGTATATATGTATATGTTGAATATATAAAGGCGGTGTGTGTGTGTGTGTGTGTGTGTGTGTGTGTGTGTGTGTGTATATATGTATATATGTATATGTTGAATATATAAAGGCGGTGTGTGTTGCCACCCTCCCGTCCTGCAGGTGGAGTACTACAACCACCACACTAACCGCTGGCACCAGGCTCAGCCTATGATGAACAAGCGGTGCCGGCACGGCGCCGCGGTGCTGGGCAGCCACATGTACGTAGCGGGGGGGTACGACGGCTCGGGCTTCCTGAGCGGGGCGGAGGTATTCAGCGCCGCGACGGGGCAGTGGAGCCTCCTAGTGGCCATGAATACGCGGCGCAGCAGAGTGTCGCTGGTGTCGACGTCGGGACGCCTGTACGCTGTGGGCGGATATGACGGACAGTCCAACCTCAGCTCCGTGGAGATGTACAACCCCGACACCAACCGCTGGACCTTCATGGCGCCCATGGCGTGCCATGAGGGGGGGGTGGGCGTTGGCTGCATCCCCCTGCAGCCTGCCTAACCCTCCAATCAGAGGCCGAGGAGCGACGCGTTACTGACGGCTGCAGGCGGGGAGGCGGCGCCCTCCGCCGGCGCTCACTGAGCTTTATCGGTACGACGGCTGGGCTCAGACCTGCACACTGACGCCGGCCACTGGGATTATGGGTAAAACTGTAGAGCTAGCCTGCAGTCGCTAGCTGCTAGCATCATGCTTTTAGGGAGTGTGAGGACGGATCGATGGATAATATCGATTTTTGATCAGGAAGAACCCAGCTGCTGAGCTCCGCCTCCAAATAATGGATCAGCAGGAGTCAGGTGACTGACGGGCAGGAAGTGGAGCTGCAGACACAGGAAGAAGACTGAAATAACACATCAGCTAACTCTCCTCTTTTATTTTGAAAGCCCTCACTGAGCGGGGGGGCATCAGAGGGTTTCTGATCTGTCGTTTTACTTTGAAAGCCTTCACACAGTGGGGAGGCATGTTCCCAAGGTCATGGAAAACCTGGAAAAGTCATAACATTTCACAATTACATTTTCCAGGCCCAAAGAAGACATGGAAATATTAAGTCATTGAAAGGTTTGGAAAAATCCTGGAAATGTGTGTAATAAATTGAATGACATCAATGTGAGACGACGGTGAATTTATGTTGTGTAGTTTTAAACTGTCGACGCGTGATGAGATTTTGGTCGTTTTTCCGTTTGTTTGTTTGTCCGTTTGTTTGTTTGTTTGTTCATCTCTAGTTCCTGTCGCCCCCCCCAGGCAGGAAACTGAGCTCTAACAGGGAGGGGCAGACATCCTTAAATAGCTGCATCTTTTATTTATTTTACCAACGTTCGTATTGCTGCCGGTACGAAGAGTTCTGATACAAAATATTTGCAGGCGAATATTTTGCATTTTCCTGTTTTGTTTCCTTTGTTTGTTTGTTTTGGTCACGCCCCTGCTGTGTGAAGGCTTTTATTGTGAAAAGGGAGGAAATCATAAATGTTGTTGCTACACTGACAGATGCTAACATGCTAACACAGAGTTAACCCTTTGAAACATCAGTGGATTGGTCTGATTTGTCACAAAAACATGAAAAAAGGAAATGAGTATCTGAACAGGAAATGACCCCAAAATTAGCAAAAAAAATAGTAAAAATTTACAAGAAAATGACCTGAAAATTAGTTAAAAAAAGAGAAGAACGGAAACGGAAAACGTGAGACCTGAAAAATGATAATTAAAATAATGATTTTCTCTTTCTTTTTCAGGCAGATTTTCAGGTTATTTTCTCGTCACCTCTCACAGTTTTTTTATGCCAAATTACTGACGTTTTTTTTTAAAAATTATTTTCATGAAGAAAATCAAACAAACGAGCCGGTGCTGAAAAGGTTAAACTGCGATGTCAGTGCAGCTCTGAAAGGGTTAAAGACCCCTCTGCAGCCTCCTCCCTGTGGCGCCCCCCAGTGGAGGCTGCTGTCTCTGTCCTGCTGAAGGTCTCAGACAGACCATAATAATGTCCAGAGGACTCGCAGAGAGACTCGGGGTCGGGGTCTGGTGGCGTCCTGTCGAGTTTGGGCGGCGGCGCTTCGGCAGGGCGGTTATTGCGGCGTGGCTTTTTGCCCTCGACATTTTTTCCTCTTAAAAAAAATAATTTTCTAAATCAAGTTGCTCATTCGCTTCGAAGGGTTTCGGTGAAACTCAAAAGGGTTAAATATTATTTTTTAAAGAGATTTCTGGTGCTTTTGCTCCCATAACACATTTAAATTCAGAGGGTGGAAAAAACCCACGTTTGGGTATGTTCAGTTCAGATTTCAGTTTTTTCTTTGATTAGATAATGCCTGATTTGCATATTTAAATATAAACTCAGAAAATTCATAATGTAAAGAATAATGGTCTTCATTTCAGTAATAAAGTGGGAAACTTTGATGGTGATATCTGTTATTTTGGCTTTTGTTTTTGGGATCCAAAAATTCTTTGTTTATGCAAACCGACTGTTGCAGCAGCTGTGCGGGCGGCTGGTCTCGGACCGTTCCGGAGGTGAGCGTGCTGAGTGTGGAGGTCCTGGGCCGGTAGGGTCACGCCTGCTCGGCGGTTGTGAGGCCGGACGGATGTACTGCCAAATTGTCTGAAATGCCTTTGGAGACTGCTTATGGTAGAGAGCGCCGACTGCACGCTCCCCCAAAACCTGCGACGTCTGTGGCGTTGTGCCGTAAAACCGAACCTTTCAGAGCGGCCTTTACTGTGTCCAGCCTGAGGCGCACCTGTGCAATAATCACCTGTCCAATCAGCATCCTGATCTGCCACACCTGTGAGGTGGGATGGATCATCTCTGCACAGGAGAAGCCTCGCTGACGCAGATTTAGACGGATCTGTGAACAATATCTGAGAGAAATGTGTCTTCTTATGTTTTTAGAAAATGTTTTAGGTCTTTGAGTTCAGCTCATGAAAAATGGGAGCAAAAACAAAAGTGTTGCGTTTCTGTTTTTGTTCAGTGTAAATGTATTTATTTAGATTCACCAAAGTGTCTGTTTGACTCTTCTGATTTATGGAACCTTTTTGTTCCTAAAACATGCAGAAAATGGATTTGATTGAAATTTTAGTGTGGACAGTATGTTGTGATTGATGGAGACGGAAGAAGAGAAATCTGCTCTGGAAAAGCAAAACAAACAGATTTCTCTTTATGAAAATCAGCACATTTTTCATGACCTCGTGGCTCATTTGCAAATTTAAACTGAACCAGTTGAGTGTAATTAATCCATCTGGGAGGTTTTTGTTTCACGGCGTTCACCTGTGGCGTCTCACCTGAACTGCCTCATGACCAACAAGCACCGAAGCAGTTACAGAGCGAGTTTGAGTCGACGCTCTGCGACCTCAGTACGGCCGCGGGCCTGATTATTGATCGCTTCAGTTTCTCCTCAGAGGATCAATAAATCAATGAACAGGCTGCTCATTGATGTCTGCTCAGATTTATGTTGTGAATGATAATCTTCCATCGAAGAAAACATGTTTTTTTTTTTTTAAGAAAAAAATATCAAAAGCTTATATAGAAAAGATGTTTTTTTTATTTTTAAATTGTCTTAAAGAGTTTTTCAAAATTTCCCCAAATTTTAAAGAAAAACCCCCCAAAAGAAAAAAACAGCAAATATTTTGCTTTACAAAATAGCAAGGGTTTTTAAGGGAAAAACACTGCCAATTAAAAATATAAAAATAAATATTGCCAAAAAATAAAGAAAAAGAATTGCCAATTTTCTTTTGAGAAAATGTCTTTAAAGGCCTGTTTTAAAAAAAAAAGAAGTGAACTAAACACAAAATACAGCCATTTCAAGATGTCTGTCGGCCCCTAAAGCCAAAACCAAACCAGCGTCCCCCCACACGGCTAAACATGATTTGACATGTGTCCCCCTTTTAAATATGAAGGTCTGATCCTGTTCCAGAGTAATTATATTTGAAACAATTAAAAATCTATATAGTGATGAAAATGAACCAATAAGGATCATCGTTGGTCGACTCAGGGAATGTGTCGTCTCAGAGTCCTGGAAAAGTCCTGGAAAAGTCCTGGAAATGTTTTGGTAAAACGGTATGAGGCCTGAGAGACGACAGTGGCCTTCAGCTCAAATCAGTTTTTATTTCTCATTCAGGCGATAAAAAAAATCATCATCATCATCATCCTCAAAGTTATTTTTACAACATCAACAGAAACAGCAGCCGTTTGCTCAGGAAACACTCTGGTCACATGACATGGCTGTGATGTCATCAGGTAAACACACCTGACAGACGTCGAGTTTCATTTCTCCTGTTTCTGCTCGTCTCTGAAAAAACACAACTACAAATCCCACAATCCTTTGTCAGCTTTACGGTGAGTCCAGGTCAGCCTGGTTCACCTGATGTCTCCCAGGCGTGTGTCTCCCAGGCGTGTGTCTCCCAGGCGTGTGTCTTCAGGTCGTCTCTGAGCTGTAAAAGTTTCGAGTCCGTGTAAAACGTCCTGAGCGTGCTGTAAAAAGCGAGCGGTCCTGAACGCCTCAGAAGATGGGCTGTGACATCATCAGACCGTCACATGAAGCGTCTGTCCCTTAAAGGGACATTTTGTCTCACAGCTGAGAGACGTGATGACATTCAGTCCAAACATCAGATCAAACTGTCTCAATCTGAAGATTATTGATTGGTCTGGACCAATCGGCTCGTTAATAACCCGTCTGATCAGCAGGGCGTGTGCGGCGCCGTGACAGCGTTTGTTATCCTGTGATAAAGAAAAGCATCAAAATCACCCAAAACTTGTGAAGAAAAACATTGAAACAAAATGAATTGCGTTATTTCATTAAAAATTGCCTTTTTTAAAAATTTGATTAAAAAATTTTAGAGAAAATCAAAACATTCACAGGGTTTCTTTAAAACATTTTTTGAGAAACAACTTTTTAAAAACTTTTTTAAAATTCTTATAAAATTGTCCAAAAAAAAAATTAAAAAAATAATAATCACCAAATTAAAAAAAGAAAAAAAAAACAGAAACGCCAAAAAATTGAAGCTGTGTTTTCTTAAAAAAATCTGCAGTAAAATAAATCCCAAATCCGGCCAGTTAAAATTGTCTGTGCCTCCCCTCATAAATAACTAACAGTCCCTAAGTTATATTTAAATATTCAGTTCTGATCCTGTTCTGAAGTCATGATATTTGAAATAATTTAAAAAGCAGCTGTGGATGCACCGTCCACCTGAAGACACCGTCCACTTGAAGACACCGTCCACCTGAGACACCTTCCACCTGAGGACACCGTCCACTTGAAGACACCTTTCACCTGAAGACACCGTCCACCTGAAGACACTGTCCACTCAGCTGACTGAAAGTGTTTCCTGGTTCTGTCCAGTCAGAAGCCGGTTCAGGTCCTCAGGTATTATGGAGCAGGTTTACTGCACCTCCTGCTGGGGGGGCGTCCATCACTGCTGCACACAGCACCACAGAGTCCAGCAGAATCCAACACAGTCCAGCAGAGACCAATAGAGTCTACATCTGTCTGCTCCTCACATCCTCCACTCCTTCACTGTCCTGGAGGTCCTGGAGGTCCTGGAGGGTCGGTCCTGGAGTCTGGAGCTGAAGAGGCAGCAGCAGCTCCCTCATGCTCTGAGTGAAGACCTGGACACCTGGACAGGTGAGGACAATCATCAGGACAATCATGCTTACGTCCTGCTCTGCTGTGAGTGGTTATGTCAGTGGTGATGTCAGTTTTGGTGATGTTGGTGGTGATGATGTCAGTGGTGATGTTTGTGCTGATGTCAGTGGTGATGTTTGTGCTGATGTCGGTGTTGATGTTGGTGGTGATGATGTCAGTGATGATGACAGTGGTGATGTTTGTGCTGATGTTGGTGGTGATGATGTCAGTGGTGATGTTTGTGCTGATGTTGGTGGTGATGATGTCAGTGATGATGTCAGTGGTGATGTTTGTGCTGATGTCGGTGGTGATGTTTGTGCTGATGATGTCAGTGGTGATGTTTGTGCTGATGTGGGGGTTGGTGTTGGTGTTTGATGATGACAGTGGTGATGTTTGTGCTGATGTTGGTGGTGATGTTGGTGGTGATGATGTCAGTGGTGATGTTTGTGCTGATGTTGGTGGTGATGATGGTCAGTGATGATGACAGTGGTGATGTTTGTGCTGATGGTCAGTGGTGATGTTTGTGCTGATGTCAGTGGTGATGTTTGTGCTGATGTCGGTGTTGATGTTTGTGCTGATGTCAGTGTTGATGTTTGTGCTGATGTCGGTGTTGATGTTTGTGCTGATGACAGTGGTGATGTTTGTGCTGATGTCAGTGGTGATGTTTGTTGATGCTGATGTTGGTGATGATGTCAGTGATGATGACAGTGGTGATGTTTGTGCTGATGTTGGTGGTGATGTTGGTGGTGATGATGTCAGTGGTGATGACAGTGGTAATGTTTGTGCTGATGTTGGTGGTGATGTTGGTGGTGATGATGTCAGTGGTGATGTTTGTGCTGATGGTTGGTGGTGATGATGTCAGTGATGATGACAGTGGTGATGTTTGTGCTGATGTCAGTGGTGATGTTTGTGCTGATGTCAGTGGTGATGTTTGTGCTGATGTCGGTGTTGATGTTTGTGCTGATGACAGTGGTGATGTTTGTGCTGATGTCAGTGGTGATGTTTTGTGCTGATGTCAGTGGTGATGTTGGTGATGATGTCAGTGATGATGACAGTGGTGATGTTTGTGCTGATGTTGGTGTTGATGTTTGTGCTGATGACAGTGGTGATGTTTGTGCTGATGTCAGTGGTGATGTTTGTGCTGATGTTGGTGATGATGTCAGTGATGATGACAGTGGTGATGTTTGTGCTGATGTTGGTGGTGATGTTGGTGGTGATGATGTCAGTGGTGATGACAGTGGTAATGTTTGTGCTGATGTTGGTGGTGATGTTGGTGGTGATGATGTCAGTGGTGATGTTTGTGCTGATGTTGGTGGTGATGATGTCAGTGATGATGACAGTGGTGATGTTTGTGCTGATGTCAGTGGTGATGTTTGTGCTGATGTCAGTGGTGATGTTTGTGCTGATGTCGGTGTTGATGTTTGTGCTGATGACAGTGGTGATGTTTGTGCTGATGTCAGTGGTGATGTTTGTGCTGATGTTGGTGATGATGTCAGTGATGATGACAGTGGTGATGTTTGTGCTGATGTTGGTGGTGATGTTGGTGGTGATGATGTCAGTGGTGATGACAGTGGTAATGTTTGTGCTGATGTTGGTGGTGATGTTGGTGGTGATGATGTCCGTGGTGATGTTTGTGCTGATGTTGGTGGGTGATGATGTCAGTGATGATGACAGTGGTGATGTTTGTGCTGATGTCAGTGGTGATGTTTGTGCTGATGTCAGTGGTGATGTTTGTGCTGATGTCGGTGTTGATGTTTGTGCTGATGACAGTGGTGATGTTTGTGCTGATGTCAGTGGTGATGTTTGTGCTGATGTCAGTGGTGATGTTGGTGATGATGTCAGTGATGATGACAGTGGTGATTGATGATGTTTTGTGCTGATGTCGGTGTTGATGTTTGTGCTGATGACAGTGGTGATGTTTGTGCTGATGTCAGTGGTGATGTTTGTGCTGATGATGTCAGTGGTGATGACAGTGGTAATGTTTGTGCTGATGTTGGTGGTGATGATGTCAGTGATGATGACAGTGGTGATGTTTGTGCTGATGTCAGTGGTGATGTTTGTGCTGATGTCAGTGGTGATGTTTGTGCTGATGTCGGTGTTGATGTTTGTGCTGATGACAGTGGTGATGTTTGTGCTGATGTCGGTGTTGATGTTTGTGCTGATGTCAGTGGTGATGTTGGTGATGATGATGTCAGTGATGATGACAGTGGTGATGTTTGTGCTGATGTCGGTGTTGATGTTTGTGCTGATGACAGTGGTGATGTTTGTGCTGATGTCAGTGGTGATGTTTGTGCTGATGATGTCAGTGGTGATGACAGTGGTAATGTTTGTGCTGATGTTGGTGGTGATGTTGGTGGTGATGATGTCTGTGGTGATGTTTGTGCTGATGTTGGTGGTGATGATGTCAGTGATGATGACAGTGGTGATGTTTGTGCTGATGTCAGTGGTGATGTTTGTGCTGATGTCAGTGGTGATGTTTGTGCTGATGTCGGTGTTGATGTTTGTGCTGATGACAGTGGTGATGTTTGTGCTGATGTCAGTGGTGATGTTTGTGCTGATGTCAGTGGTGATGTTGGTGATGATGTCAGTGATGATGACAGTGGTGATGTTTGTGCTGATGACAGTGGTGATGTTTGTGCTGATGTCAGTGGTGATGTTTGTGCTGATGATGTCAGTGGTGATGACAGTGGTAATGTTTGTGCTGATGTTGGTGGTGATGTTGGTGGTGATGATGTCTGTGGTGATGTTTGTGCTGATGTTGGTGGTGATGATGTCAGTGATGATGACAGTGGTGATGTTTGTGCTGATGTCAGTGGTGATGTTTGTGCTGATGTCAGTGGTGATGTTTGTGCTGATGTCGGTGTTGATGTTTGTGCTGATGACAGTGGTGATGTTTGTGCTGATGTCAGTGGTGATGTGTTTGTGCTGATGTCAGTGGTGATGTTGGTGATGATGTCAGTGATGATGACAGTGGTGATGTTTGTGCTGATGTCGGTGTTGATGTTTGTGCTGATGACAGTGGTGATGTTTGTGCTGATGTCAGTGGTGATGTTTGTGCTGATGTCAGTGGTGATGTTGGTGATGATGTCAGTGATGATGACAGTGGTGATGTTTGTGCTGATGTCGGTGTTGATGTTTGTGCTGATGACAGTGGTGATGTTTGTGCTGATGTCAGTGGTGATGTTTGTGCTGATGTCGGTGTTGATGTTGGTGATGATGTCAGTGATGATGACAGTGGTGATGTTTGTGCTGGTGTCAGTGTTGATGTTGGTGGTGATGTTTGTGCTGATGTCAGTGGTGATGTTTGTGCTGATGTCTGTGTTAATGTTGGTGGTTGGTGGTGATGTCAGTGGTGATGTTTGTGCCGATGTCAGTGGTGATGTTTGTGCTGATGTCGGTGTTAATGTTGGTGGTGATGTCAGTGGTGATGTTTGTGATGATGTCAGTGGTGGTGTTTGTGCTGATGTGGGTTTTGATGTTGGTGGTGATGATGTCAGTGATGATGACAGTGGTGATGTTTTTGCTGATGTCAGTGGTGATGTTTGTGCTGATGTCAGTGTTGATGTTGGTGGTGATGATGTCAGTGTTGATGTTGGTGGTGATGTTTTTGCTGATGTCAGTGGTGATGTTTGTGCTGATGTCAGTGTTGATGTTGGTGGTGATGATGTCAGTGATGATGACAGTGGTGATTTGTGATGATGTCAGTGGTGATGTTTGTGCTGATGTCAGTGGTGATGTTTGTGCTGATGTCAGTGGTGATGGTGATGATGTCAGTGATGATGTCAGTGGTGATGTTTGTGCTGATGTCAGTGGTGATGTTTGTGCTGATGTTGGTGATGATGTCAGTGATGATGACAGTGGTGATGTTTGTGCTGATGTTGGTGGTGATGTTGGTGGTGATGATGTCAGTGGTGATGACAGTGGTAATGTTTGTGCTGATGTTGGTGGTGATGATGTCAGTGATGATGACAGTGGTGATGTTTGTGCTGATGTTGGTGGTGATGATGTCAGTGGTGATGTTTGTTTGTGCTGATGTTTGGTGGTGATGATGTCAGTGATGATGTCAGTGGTGATGTTTGTGCTGATGTCGGTGTTGATGTTTGTGCTGATGTCGGTGTTGATGTTTGTGCTGATGACAGTGGTGATGTTTGTGCTGATGTTGGTGATGATGTCAGTGATGATGACAGTGGTGATGTTTGTGCTGATGTTGGTGGTGATGTTGGTGGTGATGATGATGTCAGGTGTGATGACAGTGGTAATGTTTGTGCTGATGTTGGTGGTGATGTTGGTGGTGATGATGTCAGTGGTGATGTTTGTGCTGATGTTGGTGGTGATGATGTCAGTGATGATGACAGTGGTGATGTTTGTGCTGATGTCAGTGGTGATGTTTGTGCTGATGTCAGTGGTGATGTTTGTGCTGATGTTAGTGGTGATGTTTGTGCTGATGTCAGTGGTGATGTTTGTGCTGATGTCAGTGGTGATGTTTGTGCTGATGTCAGTGTTGATGTTGGTGGTGATGATGTCAGTGATGATGTCAGTGATGATGACAGTGGTGATGTTTGTGATGATGTCAGTGGTGATGTTTGTGCTGATGTCAGTGGTGATGTTTGTGATGATGTCAGTGGTGATGGTGATGATGTCAGTGATGATGTCAGTGGTGATGTTTGTGCTGATGTCAGTGGTGATGTTTGTGCTGATGTCAGTGGTGATGTTGGTGATGATGTCAGTGATGATGACAGTGGTGATGTTTGTGCTGATGTCGGTGTTGATGTTTGTGCTGATGACAGTGGTGATGTTTGTGCTGATGTCAGTGGTGATGTTTGTGCTGATGTCGGTGTTGATGTTGGTGATGATGACAGTGGTGATGTTTGTGCTGATGTCAGTGTTGATCTTGGTGGTGATGATGTCAGTGATGATGTCAGTGTTGATGTTGGTGGTGATGTTTTTGCTGATGTTAGTGGTGATGTTTGTGCTGATGTCAGTGTTGATGTTGGTGGTGATGATGTCAGTGATGATGACAGTGGTGATGTTTGTGCTGATGTTGGTGGTGATGTTGGTGGTGATGATGTCAGTGGTGATGTTTGTGCTGATGTTGGTGGTGATGATGTCAGTGATGATGACAGTGGTGATGTTTGTGCTGATGTCAGTGGTGATGTTTGTGCTGATGTCAGTGTTGATGTTGGTGGTGATGATGTCAGTGATGATGACAGTGGTGATGTTTGTGCTGATGTCAGTGGTGATGTTTGTGCTGATGTCGGTGTTGATGTTGGTGATGATGTCAGTGATGATGACAGTGGTGATGTTTGTGCTGATGTCGGTGTTGATGTTTGTGCTGATGACAGTGGTGATGTTTGTGTGATGTCAGTGGTGATGTTTTGTGCTGATGTCGTGTTGATGTTGGTGATGATGACAGTGGTGATGTTTGTGCTGATGTCAGTGTTGATCTTGGTGGTGATGATGTCAGTGATGATGTCAGTGTTGATGTTGGTGGTGATGTTTTTGCTGATGTTAGTGGTGATGTTTTGTGCTGATGTCAGTGTTGATGTTGGTGGTGATGATGTCAGTGATGATGACAGTGGTGATGTTTGTGCTGATGTCGGTGTTAATGTTGGTGGTGATGTCAGTGGTGATGTTTGTGCTGATGTCAGTGGTGGTGTTTTTGTGCTGATGTGGTGTTGATGTTGGTGGTGATGATGTCAGTGGTGATGTTTGTGCTGATGTCAGTGTTGATGTTGGTGGTGATGTTTGTGCTGATGTCAGTGGTGATGTTTGTGCTGATGTCAGTGTTGATCTTGGTGGTGATGATGTCAGTGATGATGTCAGTGTTGATGTTGGTGGTGATGTTTTTGCTGATGTCAGTGGTGATGTTTGTGCTGATGTCAGTGTTGATGTTGGTGGTGATGATGTCAGTGATGATGTCAGTGGTGATGTTTGTGCTGATGTCAGTGTTGATCTTGGTGGTGATGATGTCAGTGATGATGTCAGTGTTGATGTTGGTGGTGATGTTTTTGCTGATGTCAGTGGTGATGTTTGTGCTGATGTCAGTGGTTGATGTTGGTGGTGATGATGTCAGTGATGATGACAGTGGTGATGTTTGTGCTGATGTCAGTGTTGATGTTGGTGGTGATGATGACAGTGGTGATGTTTGTGCTGATGTCAGTGTTGATGTTGGTGGTGATGATGTCAGTGATGATGTCAGTGGTGGTGTTTGTGCTGTTGTCAGTGGTGATGTTTGTGCTGATGTCAGTGTTGATGTTGGTGGTGATGATGCCAGTGATGATGACAGTGGTGATGTTTGTGCTGATGTCAGTGGTGATGTTTGTGCTGATGTCGGTGTTGATGTTGGTGGTGATGATGTCATGATGATGTCAGTGGTTTGGTAAAAAATGTTTGTGCTGATGTCATTGTTGATGTTTGGTGCTGATGTCAGTGGCGGTGTTTTGCTGATGTCAGTGGTGATGTTTGTGTGATGTCGGTGTTGTGTTGGTGATGATGTCAGTGGCGGTGTTTGTGCTGATGTCAGTGGTGGTGATGATGTGGTGATGTTTGTGCTGATGTCGGTGTTGATGTTGGTGGTGATGATGTCAGTGGCGGTGTTTGTGCTGATGTCAGTGGTGATGTTTTGTGCTGGTGTTGATGTTGTGTGGTGATGATGTCAGTGGTGATGTTTGTGCTGATGTCAGTGTGATTGTTGGTGGTGATGATGTCAGTGATGATGTCAGTGGTGGTGTTTGTGCTGATGTCAGTGGTGATGTTTGTGCTGATGTCGGTGTTGATGTTGGTGGTGATGATGTCAGTGGCGGTGTTTGTGCTGATGTCAGTGGTGATGTTTGTGCTGATATCGGTGTTGATGTTGGTGGTGATGATGTCAGTGATTATGTCAGTGGTGGTGTTTGTGCTGATGTCAGTGGTGATGTTTGTGCTGATGTCGGTGTTGATGTTGGTGGTGATGATGTCAGTGGCGGTGTTTGTGCTGATGTGGTGTTTGTGCTGATGTCAGTGGTGATGTTTGTGCTGAACTTGTCGGTGTTGATGTTGGTGGTGATGATGTCAGTGGCGGTGTTTGTGCTGATGTGGTGTTGGTGCCTCACAGCGAGTGTCTGCGGGCTGGAAGCGGCTCTCCTCTCCATCCAGGATGCCGTGGTACATGCCGATCTCCTGCTCCAGTCGTTGCTTGTTGCTAAGCAATGTGTCGTAGTCGCGACGCTGCTGTTCGATCTCGCCACGCACGTCTGCAAGCTCCGCCTCCAGCTTTGCCACCACTGAGCCCAGATTCTGAAGCTCCATGTCGTGCCAGTGACGGGCGTCACCCAGCGAGTTCTCCAGACCACGCCTCTGCAGGACCACAAGAATTGATCCAGTGATCAGGTCATTGATTCAATGATTGGGTCATTGATCCAGTGATCGGGTCATTGATCGCTATGTGTGACTCACCAGCGCTCTGATGGACTCGGTCTCGGCCTGCAGGCTCTGGATCTTGCAGCCGGTCTCGTTGCACTCAGCCTTCAGTGCCTCCACCTGCTCCTCCTCAGGACTCAGTCTGCTCACACACTGCGCCTCCTGCAGCCACACACACACACCGTCAGGACACACCTGAGACAAACCTGTGAGGACACCTGCGTAGGTGTGAGACGACCTCACCTTGCACTCCAGGTAGCTGTCGGTCTCAGCCCGGTTCCTCTCCGTCACCTTTTCCCAGTGGCTCCTGATGTAGGCCAGGATCTGGTCCAGGCTGGTTTCTATGGGAGCGTCAGGTTCGTCCACCTCACGTCCCGCCATCTGACTGTAGAGGACTCGTACGTCCTGTGAGGACAGATAAACGGACACAGACACAGACAGACAAAGAGCACTGTCAGCTGTTAGATCCCCCTGTTTCAAAGTCTGAGTTTTCAGGACAGGTTCCATCCAAAGTTTTGGTGATTTTTCTTTAAAAGAGTACAAAAAAGAAATAATGAAAGAAAGATATATATAAAGAGATATATTATATATATATATATTATATATATATATATATAAAATTATTTTTTTAATATAAAATTTAAATTTTTTATTAATTACTATCTGTAAAAGTCACCAAAATATTTTTAAATTGCTAACATTTTTTTTTCTTCATCAAAATCACCAACAATTTTATTTTTACTGAAAAAAAATGCTAAATTCCCAAAAAAACAATCCAAAACAATCCCTTTTTTCCAGCAGAGGTCCCAGCTATGCCCCAAATGTCCTTAAATCATAGAAATGTCTTTGGTGGGACCTGTTGAGGTTAAATGTGTTTTTTTTGAATAGGGTTTGGTGGGACCTGCTCATGGTTGTGCTCCAGGTTGCGCAGCTCAGCCCTCATGTTCTCCATCTGCTCCTCAAGCTCCGCCTTGGTCAGGTTTGCGTCGTCGATGACTTTGTAGAGCGAGCTGATCTCCTCCTCCACCGCCTTCCTGAACGGCTGCTCGTTTTCATACCTGCAGGACGGAAGGACACATTACATCACAGCTGCTACACCTGAGGGCTAACTCTGTGACATCACAGGTTCAAAGGTCATCTGTGTGTGACCTCTGACCTGTCTTTGATGTCCTCTGCATTGGCTTGAACGTTTTCCGTCTGCAGCATCAGCCGAGCGTTGTCCAGGATAGCCTCGCTGACCTACAGGAGACAAAGGGAATTAGAGACTTGAGAGCAGCCGCAGCCGTCAGCCGCCAGAAGGAGGCACCACACGCATAAAAACAAATTCAAAAACACATTCACTATAATACACACACACACACACATACTCTATAACACAAACACACACACACACATACTCTATAACACAAACACACACACATACTCTATAACACAAACACACACACACACACACACACACACACACACACACACACACACACATGGTAACACACAGAGTTTAAAAACAGAAAAAATGTCTTGGCATGTAAAAATCAGCAAAACTTTTTAAGACAATAAATAAAAAAAAAACGTTAATATTAATTTTTTTAAAGGAAAAAATGCATTTTTTCCTTTAAAAGTCAGCTAAAATTTTAAAGAACAAAAATATTAAAACAACAAATGGCTCAAAGATTTTAAAGAAAACCGAAGGCTCTGTGAACGTGAGGACAGCACTCTGCTCTGTCTGTGTCCCCTCCTGTCCTCAGTATGGCAGTATGTACTCTGTTTCAGAGTGCCACAGGGTTCTGTGCTTGGACCAAACCTTTACACTTTATATATGCTTCCTCTAGGCAACAATATTAGAAATCACTCTGTAAATATCCATTGTTATGCGGATGATATGCAACTGTATCCATCTATGATGCCCCTCAGGACATAAAAAAAGCAATTTCCTGATGTTAAAGTCGGATGTTTTTGGCCCCACACACCCTAGAAACTCTTTTTCTCAGGATATTATTTTCTCTAGATGGCATTACCTGGGGCTCTAGCACAACTGTAAGGAACCTCAGAGTTTTATTCGATCAAGATCTATCTTTTGCCTCCCAAATAAAACAAACTTCAGGGACTGCTGTCTTTAAATTGTGTAATATTGCAAAAATAAGACATGTCCTGTCTCAAACAGATGCTGAAAAATTAGTACATGCATTTGTCACCTCTAGGCTGGATTACTGTAACTCCCTATTATCGGTTGCCCAACAAATCTCTTAGGTCTCTCCAACTGGTGCAGAACGCTGCTGCTCGTGTTTTAACGGGAACCAAAAAAAGGGACCATATTTCTCCTGTTTTAGCTTCTCTGCACTGGCTCCCTGTGAAATCCAGGATTGAATTTAAAATCCTCCTCCTTACTTACAAAGCTCTAAATGTTCAGGCTCCGTCCTATCTGTCACAGCTCATAGTTCCTTACCAACCCTCAAGATCACTGCGCTCTGAAAACGCAGGGTTACTTGTGGTTCCCAAAGTCTCTGAATGCAGGATAGGAACCAGAGCCTTCAGCTACCACGCTCCTCTTTCATAGAACCGTCTTCCAGTTTCGGTCAGGGAGGCAGAGGCCGTCTCCATTTTTAAGGGTAGACTTAAGACCTTCCTCTTTGATAAAGCTTATAATCAGGGCTGGCTCAGGCTGCCTGGACCAGCCCCTAGTTAGGCTGACATAGTTTGACCTGCCAGGGGACTTCCTCTGATACGCTGAGCTCCTTTTTCCTTCTTTTGCTTCCTCCATCTGCTTACACTCATGTCTTTTTACTGCATTACACTAACTCAGCTTTATCTCCAGAGCATTTTGTGTTCCCTTGTTTTGTAATTTTCCAGATCTTGGCTGCACCTGCTGATGGCTGTGCTAATGCTGTGATCCTGCCTTTGGCTGAGCCTTGATCGTGCTGTGGCTGCACTGATGCTCCGACTCGGCCTGGATTGTGGTCTTAGCTGTGCTGTTGCTGTGGTCCTGTCTGAGGCTGCACCTGTGTCATGGGCTTTGGATACGCTGATGCTATGATCCTGCTTGACACCAACTTCTACTGCCATTATTATAAGTCATGCCTCCACTATCAATATACAGCTGTGACTGTTACTGTTCACAAGCTATCATAAATTGCATTTATTAGTTTTATTTTCATTACTATTATGTAATATGATATTGTTACCATTATTGCTGGGTTTTATAAAAAAAATTGTTTGACTTGATCTTCCTGTCCTAACCCTTCTGTCCCCACTTGTCTGTCCTCAGCTGTCTGTCCCGCCCTCCTGTCCTAACCTGTCTGTAGACGTCCCTCCCACTCCCGGCGAAGCGGTCCCCAGGCCCCGGCGCTGGACGCCTTGCGGTCGAGACAGAGGCGGATCTGCTCCTCCAACTGCTGGTTCAGTGTCTCCAGTGCCCTCACTTTGTCCCGGTACTCCATCAGGCAACTGTTGAGTCCCTGCCGCCGCTTGCCCCGTGACCTGCCGCCGCCGCTCCCCAGCCCGTGGCAGCACCGGCGCCGCGCTGCTCCTCATGCCCTGCAGGAACACGCTGCTGATACCCAGAGCGCGCCGGGACACACGCGTCCCCAGGCATGAGGCCCCTCCCACAGGGGGGGCGGAGCCCACGAAGACACCACGGGGGGCAGCTGTGCCGGACGCGGAGATACGGCCGCAGGAGGCGGGCGCCGGGCGCTCGGAGGACGGCTGTCCAGGAAGGAAGAGCGGCGTCGGGGCAGAGGCATGACGCTCAGCAGCTCCAGAGTCAAACCGCACAGAGCCGCTCTAGCACCGGGATTTATGGAGAGGACGGCCTTCTGGAAACATGGCCGCCTTTGTTCTGCCGCTGTTTGTGTGACTGTGGACACACCGAGTCTTTGTTCTCATGGAAACACAGAGCGGGAAAACTGCTGCGTCAGCAGCACTGGGGACAGGGAGGGACAGAGGGGGACAGGGACGGGAGAGGACAGGAGAGAAGAGGAAGGGTCCTGAAACTCTCAGAGTGGTCACACACACTCAAAATACACACATACTGACACACACACACACACACACAGAAACACACACATTAACACAGACTCAGCTGTTTGTTTGTCTGTTTGTTTGTTTGTTTTTAGCTACAGTTGTTGTTATTGAGCAGAGACACAGCTTGTTGCCATGACAACAGACTCACTCTAAATCTCAGCAGGAAGTGAGAAGGCTGACAGGAAGTGGTTGCAGCAGCAGGTGAAGAAGAGACGAGGGGTTTCTGTTTCTGAGGAAACTTCTTCACGCTTCTTTAACTGGCGGGACTTTCAGCCCGCCTTGTAACCATGGCAACCACTGTTCCTGTCTGCCCTTTCTGAAGAAGACACATCATCACAGAGACACGTGCTTATGAAGACGGACTCAGCTGCTGCTGGTCGAGGACGAGGTCTCAGTGACCTTTGACCTCTGTCACCTCAGAGGACATGTACGGCAGTTTGATTTATTTCATATTTTGTGATTTAAATTTCTTTAAAAGTTTTGATGATTTGTTTATCTTTCTTTAAAAAGTGTCTTGTTTTTTTATTTAAAAAATCATTAGGTTTTTTTCTCTTAAAGTTTTTTTTGTGACCTGCAAACTGCGACCGGACCGGCAGCTGTGACCTCTGACCTCCAGTCAGTTTATCTCATATAATATAATATAATATACCGTAATGTAATATAATGTAATGTTATCTAATATACTGTAATGTTATCTAATATACTGTAATGTAATATACTATAATGTAATATACTGTAATGTAATATACTGTAATGTAATATAATGTAATGTAATATACTGTAATGTAATATAATGTAATGTTAATATGCTATAATGTTATCTAATATACTGTAATGTAATATAATGTAATGTTATCTAATATACCTTATGTAATATACTGTAACATTATGTAATGTAATGTTATGTAATATAATTACACTATATTATAATAATGTATTGTAATATGTGTGTGTATGTGTGTGTGTGTGCGTGTGTTTCTTTGTGTGTGTGGGTTTATGTGTGTTTGTGTGTGTGTGTCTGTGTTTATGTGTGTGTGTCTGCGTTTATGTGTTTGTGTGTGTGTGTTTGTGTATGTGTGTGTGCATGTGTGATTGTGTATGTGTGTGCGTGTGTTTGTGTGTTTTTATGTTTGTGTGTTTTTATGTGTGCGTGTGCGTGTGTGTTTATGTGTGTGTGTTTGTGTGTGTTTGTGTTTGTGTGTGTTTATGTGTGTGTGTGTGTGCGAGTGTGTTTATGTGTGTGTGCATGTGTTTTTGTGTGTGTGCGTGTGTGTTTGTGTTTTTATGTGTTTTTATGTTTGTGTGTTTTTATGTGTGTGTGTGCGTGTGTGTTTATGTGTGTGTGTTTGTGTGTGTTTGTGTTTGTGTGTGTTTATGTGTGTGTGTGTGTGCGAGTGTGTTTATGTGTGTGTGTGCATGTGTTTGTGTGTGTGTGCGTGTGTGTTTGTGTTTTTATGTGTGTGTGCGTGTGTGTGTTTGTGTGTTTATGTGTGTGTATGTTTGTGTGTTTGTGTGTGTGTGTTTTTATGTGTGTGTGTGTGTGTCTGGTTCTAACAGAACAAACAGGGAGGAGGAGGAAGGAAGTGAAGAAACAAGTGTGACTGTTTTGATCAACTTCCTCTTGTTTTTCACGCTCACACAAACTCACACACACACACTTTGCACACGCTTTGCACACGCTTTAATGAACATGTCAGAGGACTTGGTCACGTCCTTACAGACGACGAAAACAAAGCCACAAAAATATCGACAAACCTTTAGAGAGACACACCTGTTTGTCTCCTTCACAGTAAACACGCAGGTCACATGACCAGCCAGCCCACACCGCAGCAGCTAAACATCAACACTTTTACATTCACTGTGCAGGCAAGTCCTGGAAAACAAGCCCTGGAAAACAAGTCCTAAGTACTGGGAAGGTCTGGAGAAAGTCCTGGAGAATGTTTTCAGTAAAAGTCCTTGAAAGCTCCTGAGAAAACAAGTTCTGGAAAAAAGTCCTGGAAAAAGTCTTGGAAGTCTTGATTTCAAGGTGAAAGATTGAAGGCCTTGACAGTTCCGATCTCCTTGATACTTCAGCTGTTTGGCCTTTAACTTGAAAAACAAAACCTCTGAAAACCCTTTTAATTTGAAAAGCCTCTGCTGGTCATAGGAAGTAGATTCTGAGGGCATGGTGAGGGGCGGATGATGTCGTCAGGCTCCTAAAGCCGCGGTTTTTACAGCGAAAGCGCCTGTGAGGTGTCGCTGTCCGACATGACGGAGGCGCGGGTGGAGCTCAGTGGGCTGCGGCACGTCTTGCTCGGCTGGCTGTGATTGGCCGGTGTCCGGTGGTGGCAGGCGCTAAGCAGCTGCAGGAGGTCGCGGCGGAAACGCACGCCTACGAAGGCGTACAAGAAGGGGTTGAGGCAGGCGTGCGTGTAGGCCAGGCTCTTGAGCACGTGGCCTGCCATGTTGAAGCGCTTTATCTGCTCACAGTCCGTCATGGTCAGGCTGGACGCCTGTGTGGCCTCCATCACCAGCACGCCATTATAAGGCAGCTGGGACGCCACAAAGACCACAACCACGGCCAGGATGACACGCATGGCCTTGTGCTTCTGGAAGTTGCGTGTGCGGAGCAGCGTAGCGACGATGACGCTGTAACAGAACGCCATGACGCAGAAGGGCAGGCAGAAGCCCATGCTGACCTGCAGCGATAGTGCCAGGATCTTGGTGCGGTTCCCCACGTGCGACGGAAACACCATCCTGCAGTAGTCCTGCGAGCCCGCCTCCGCCGTGGTGGCGAATGCAAGCTCGGGCGCAGCGAGCAGCAAGGCGAGCAGCCACACTCCCACGCACACCAGCGTGCTGCAGCGACGGCGCTCCGCCTGCGAGTTGCGAGCTTTGGCGCTCTGCACGATGACCACGTAGCGGTCGACGCTGATGCAGGTGAGCAGCAGTGTGCCGCTGAACAGGTTCACCTTGTAGAGGGCGGAGTTCACCTTGCAGAGGACGGAGCCAAAGCTCCAGCCGTGCAGCGCCTCGTATGCCCACAGCGGCAGCGTGACCAGGAACAGCAGGTCGGCCACCGCCAGGTTCAACAGGTATACGTCCGTCATGGTCTTCAGCCGCCGGCGGAAGTTCAGGTAGATCCACACCACGGCCAGGTTCCCGACTCCACCCACCAACGTGATCATCCAGAAGAGTGGTGGCTCATAGCGACTCCTAAATGCCCGCACTGCGCCCTGGTCACAGTACAGGTCGTCATAGTCCCAGTCCTCGTCATCAAGGGTGGTGGGAGACGGGCTGATGGAGGACGGCTCCTGACAGGAAGAGACAGCACACCTGAGCACACCTGAACACAACTGAACGTGATCAGCATCTGTGTCGACGGGATTTATTACCTTGGTGGTGAACACCGCCATGATGTCATCCATGGAGGTCATGTGATCAGAATCTTTGTTCAGTGACCTTTAACAGAACGAGACAAACAGGTTCAGGACAAACGTCTACACTCCTGGAAAACCTGCAAAAGTCCTGGAACTTTGTTTCACAAACCCGGATAAACCCACGAGGTGTTCAGGGACCGTCGGAAAACAAAAAACAAATTAATTTATATTTTGAGAATTTCTGGCAGATAAACGGGTCATTTTCAGGGATTTTGCAGAATACATTTCAAAAATTGTTGAAAAAAAACTTTTTTTTGTTAAAAACCCCAAAATTTTAAAATAAAACAAGCTTTTATGTTTTTATTTAAAAATAAAATCCAAAATCCAGCTGTTTAAAGCTATCTGTCCCTCCCCTAAGGACCGCACAGAAACTCTGATCTGATCTCTGTAAACTCACTCAGACCCTCAATAATCAATAACATCTGATCAATGATTCTCTGCTGTCAGATCAATGAGGAGCAGTAAAGATAAATGGAACCAGAATTTCAAACTGTACTTCAGTTCAGTACTTGAGTAAAAGTACTTAGTTACTCTGCAATGACTTCATGTGCAGAAAAAACAAGGTGGTCACACGAACACGAGTTCCTGCGTCACTGCAGCGACACGTGACTCGTCCACGTGTCCAGGCTGCAGGTCGTGTCCTCCTCATCTGTCTGCATATACAAACTCCTGTCCGTCCCCACACAGAGACACACGGCTCACCAGCCGAGACGCCTTTTCTCTTCAAGCTGACAGAAAATGTAAAGACCAAAAACATAATTTTTTCCCTTTAATACTGCCAAAAAACAATGTTTTGTTAAAAACTGCCAAAAATGTTTAAAGACAAAAACATAGCTTTTTTACCCTAAAAACCACCAAAAACATTTAAAGAAAAAAAAGCTTTATTTTTCTTTAAAACTGACGAAAATATTGCTTGATTTTTCTTAAAAACTGCCAAAAATTCTTTTACATTCAAAAATGTGCTTTTCTCCTTAAACTGACAAAAATCGTAAGACCAAAATAATGGCTTCTTTTCTTATGGTTTCCAAAAAATATTTAAGACCAAAAAGTTTTCTTTAAAAAAATGCCAAAACCTTTGAACGACCAAGAACATGCATTTATTTTTTGTTAAAAACTGCCAAAAATTCTTAAAGACAAAAATGTGGCTTTTTAAGAACAAAAAGAGCTTTTTAAGAACAAAAAAATGCATTTGGGAGAAAATAAAATTTAATTTTTTTTCTCAAAAAAATCACCAGAATGATTTTTATGTGAAAGGAGACATAAGACAGAGACATGAGACACAGTGTGACACATGGACAGATAACATTCACAAGTCAAACGTTCCAACAATTAAAAACGAGCAACAAGCAGAAACTAAAAACACAAACAAACTTGAGACAGATGAATAAAGAGAAGCAGAGGGACAGACAGAGGGACAGGCTGAGGGACAGGCTGAGGGACAGACAGGTGTGGACTCACAGTGGTGGTGTCTTGGTCTATGCAGCGTCTCAGGTTGGCAGCGTGTTTTTGGAGCGTTTTGTGTCCGTTAGACCGCAGAGTGACGCTCAGCTCAATTTGTTCAGAAGAGGAAGCTGCTGACTCATTAACCCTTTCAGCTGCTTCATCCTCAAAACAATGACAAGAACCGCAGCAGCAAAACGCCAACAGTCAAATCTGCAGCACAGACCCCTGCAGCACAGACCGCCCACAGCACAGACTCCTGCAGCACAGACTCCTGCAGCACAGACCCCTGCAGCACAGACCCCTGCAGCACAGACCCCTGCAGCACAGACTCCTGCAGCACAGACCGCCCACAGCACAGACTCCTGCAGCACAGACCCCTGCAGCACAGACCCCTGCAGCACAGACTCCTGCAGCACAGACTCCTGCAGCACAGACTCCTGCAGCACAGACCCCTGCAGCACAGACTCCTGCAGCACAGACTCCTGCAGCACAGACTCCTGCAGCACAGACTGATAAACAGAGCTGTGAAGCGGCTGTGTGTTTAAAATCAGCTTTCTGAGGGGTCTGTGGTCTCACTGAAGACCACGTTCTCTTTCTGTTTGTGTTTACTTCCTGGTAGAGAGATAACACACACACACACACACACACCGAGCAGCTCATGTCTCATTTACGGGGTTCACCTTTACCAATAACTTTCCAGGACTTTTCCAGGACTCTGAGTCAGATTTCAAAGCCCAGATGTTCTCTGAATCGACCGTGGATCCTCCTCATTGGTTCTCACTTTATAACAGCTTTTTATGTTTATATCATTACAAAAATAATAACTTCAGAACAGGATTAGAGCTGAATATGCGAAAATAACTTAGGGACCGATTGTTATTTATGGGGGGGGCAACTTTAAATGGCTGCATTTCCAGGTTTTTCCTGACCATATGAACTCTGTCTCAAAGGATCTAAGGTTCAGACAGCTGAGGTCAGGTCAGTGGTGTGTGTGTGTGTGTGTGTGTGGGTGGGTGGGTGTGGGGGGGGGGGGTCAGGTGTGTGTGTGTGTGTGTGTGTGGGTGTGTGTGTGTGTGTGGGGTGTGTGTGTGTGTGTGTGTGTGTGTGTGGGGGGGGGGGGTGTGTGTGTGTGTGTGTGGTGTGTGTGTGTGTGTGTGTGTGTGTGTGGGGGTGTGGGTGTGGGGGGGGGGGGTGTGGGTGTGTGGGGTGTGGGGGGGGGGTGTGTGTGTGTGTGGGTGGGTGGGGGGGGGGTGTGTGGGGTGGGGGGGGTGGGGGGTGGTGTGTGTGTGTGGGTGGGGGGTGTGGGGGGGTGGGGGGGGGGTGGTGGGGGTGTGGGGGGGGGGGGGGGGGGGGTGTGGGGGGGGGGGGGGGGTGTGGGTGTGTGTGTGTGTGTGTGGGGTGTGGGGGGGGGGTGGGTGGGGGGGGGGTTGGGGGGGGTGTGTGTGGGGTGTGTGTGGTGTGTGTGGGGTGTGTGTGTGTGTGTGTGTGGGGGTGTGGGGTGTGTGGGGGGGGGGTGTGTGTGTGTGGGGGGGGTGGTGTGTGTGTGTGGGTGTGTGTGTGTGTGGTGTGTGTGTGTGTGGTGTGTGTGTGTGTGTGTCAGTGTGTGTGTGTGTGTGTGTGTGTGTGTGTGTGTGTGTGTGTGTGTGTGTGTGTGTGTGTGTTCATACTTTGCAGGTAACCGTGGTAACCGCGGTAACCGTTACAGGTGTGGGATGAGACACATGCAGCGCAGCGACCAATGAGAACACAGACTCGTACGTTTGGAGTCGAGGGGTTTTATTGACGATTGATTGATAGACACAGTAAACATGGCTGATAGGAAGTGACATCACTTCTTCTTTGCCGCAGACTTGGTCAACTTCGTTGCGGCATCGATCTTCTCCACCGACTTGATCACGCCGACCGCCACCGTCTGCTTCATGTCGCGGACCGCAAACCGACCTGTTGGAGAGAAGTGAGCTGTTATGACATCATCGTTGTCATGTGATCATGTTGTGAAATCAAATGTGAAAAGTGCAGATAAATCGACGTTCGGGATTTAGTGACGTTTACGTGTCGTCTTTGATGGTTTATCGATAAATCTTTGAAAGATGAAATCACGATGCTGCGATCAGCACAGATTTAACCCCTCGAGCTCTGAGCTGCACAGCGCCACTGTTTCTTTCCAAAACACGAATTAAGGAATAGAGCAGCTCGCTTAGAAATGTCCCACAAACTGCAAATTACTACAAAATATATTTCAATAAAAGCTGAGAGAAAATGTCTGCAGAAAAAGAAAAAGCTATATTCTATATTTCTATTTAATTAAAATTTGGTTATTACATTTATTACATATATATATATGTATATACATATATATCCATCCCAAACCTGAGGTTAGGTGAGTTTTCTTTTCTTTTTTCTTTTTCTTTTTTAAATTTGTGGGCAATTTTGTTTTTCTTAAATAAAATGCGATTTTAAAAAAAAGTTTGTTTTTTGTTTTTTTTTTCTTTAAAAACTTTGAGCATATTTTAAAGATACAAAGTCCAAATTTTGACTTTTGATGCTGAAGTTGTGATTTGCGTTAACATGTTTTAAAAGAGGTTAGGTGAGTTTTCTTTTCTTTTTCTTTTTCTTTTTTAAATTTGTGGGCAATTTTGTTTTTCTTAAATAAAATGCGATTTTAAAAAAAAGTTTGTTTTTTGTTTTTTTTTTCTTTAAAAACTTTGAGCATATTTTAAAGATACAAAGTCCAAATTTTGACTTTTGATGCTGAAGTTGTGATTTGACGTTAACATGATTCGACCGTCACAAGTTGCAATAATTGTCATTGTTTTTCTCTTCATCTATTTCCTGTCCGGACGACGTCCTGTCTCTCAAGCCCTGTCAAGATCAGATGTGACGGTCCGTGCCATTAACCCTTCACTCACCCAGCGGTGGGAAGTCGCTGTAGCTCTCCACCACCATGGGTTTGGACGGCACCAGCTTGACAATGGCGGCGTCTCCGCTCTTGATATGTTTGGGGTTGTCTTCGAGTTTCTTGCCGCTGCGGCGGTCGATCTTCTCCTTCAGCTCGTCGAACTTGCAGGCGATGTGGGCAGTGTGGCAGTCCAGCACGGGTGCGTAGCCGGCGTGGACCTCGCCGGGGTGGTTCATCATGATCACCTGACCACACGGAGTCAGAACACCGTCACACTCACAGGAAACACAAAGCAGCAACTTTCACAATTAAAGCAGCAGGGGCTGGGGATTGAACCCATGGCTGCGTGAGTTTCTGACCTGAGCGCTGAAGGAGGCGGCGGCGCGCGGTGGGTCGTTCTTGCTATCCCCGGCAACGTTCCCCCGCTTGATGTCCTTGATGGACAGGTTCTTGACATTGAAGCCCACGTTGTCTCCGGGCAGTGCCTCGCTCAGCGCCTCGTGGTGCATCTCCACCGACTTCACCTCTGACGTCACGTTCGGAGGAGCGAACGTCACCAACATGTTTGGCTTCAGGATACCCGTCTCCACCCGGCCCACCGGCACCGTCCCAATACCTGTGGACACAGAGGACAGAGGACACACCTCAGCACCTGAGGACCTTATGGACCTGAGGACCTTATGGACCTGAGGACCTTATGGACCTGTGGACTTGAGGACCTGAGGACCTGAGGACCTGAGGACCTATGGACCTGTGGACCTGAGGACCTGAGGACTTATGGACCTGTGGACCTGAGGACCTGAGGAGCTGAGGACCTATGGACCTGTGGACCTGAGGACCTGAGGACCTATGGACCTGGGGACCTGCATTAAGGGGACTGACCTCCGATCTTGTAGACGTCCTGCAGTGGCAACCTCAGGGGTTTATCTGTAGGCCGTTTGGGGGGCAGGATGGCATCCAGAGCCTGGAAAAGAGTCTTTCCGGAGGCGTTCCCCTCCTTCCTGGTGATATTCCATCCCTTAAACCACGGCATCTGAGGACACACAACCCTTAACTTTTACCTTAAAACTATACTCACACAGTCAGAGAATCAGACAAAAATTCTTAACTTTTATCTTAAAACTACACTTAACCAGTCTCGGTCTTTCCTGTCAGTGAAGGTGTTTGTTGTTTTCAGTGAAGGTGTTTGTTGTTTGTTTACAGTGAATGTGTTTGTTGTTTGTTTACAGTGAAGTTGTTTGTTGTTTGTTTACAGTGAATGTGTTTGTTGTTTACAGTGAATGTGTTTGTTGTTTGTTTACAGTGAAGGTGTTTGTTGTTTGTTTACAGTGAAGGTGTTTGTTGTTTGTTTACAGTGAAGGTGTTTGTTGTTTGTTTACAGTGAAGGTGTTTCTTGTTTGTTGACTGTTGTTTGTTGTGCTGTGGTGTTTCTTACTCTGTCTGAAGCTTCCAGCATGTTGTCTCCATGGAAACCGCTGATGGGGACATAGGCCACGGCCTGCGGGTTGTACCCGACCTTCTTGATGTAAGACGACACCTCCTTGACAACCTCATCGAAGCGCGACTCTTTGAACCCGGCGGAGTCCATCTTGTTCACGCCTACGATCAGCTGTTTGACGCCCAGCGTGTATGCCAGCAGAGCGTGTTCACGCGTCTGACCTTCCTTGGAGATTCCCGCCTCGAACTCTCCGATCCCCGCCGCCACGATCAGCACGGCACAGTCAGCCTGCAGTGACATCATCAGTGACATCAGCTACACAAACATCCTGTCCAGGTGAGCTAAAGTGTTAGCTTAGCATCACTGAACAAACAATGCTAAAGTGTTAGCCTAGCATCACTGAACAAACAATGCTAAAGTGTTAGCCTAGCATCACTGAACAAACAATGCTAAAGTGTTAGCCTAGCATCAGTGAACAAACAATGCTAAAGTGTTAGCCTAGCATCAGTGAACAAACAATGCTTAAGTGTTAGCCTTGCATCACTGAGCAAACAATGCTAAAGTGTTAGCCTAGCATAAGTGAGCACAGTCTTTGATGTGGTATAAGCGTTGTGACATCAGAGGAAGTGGGCGGTACCTGTGAGGTTCCGGTGATCATGTTCTTAATGAAGTCACGGTGTCCCGGCGCGTCGATGACGGTGACGTAGAATTTCTCCGTCTCAAACTTCCAGAGCGCGATGTCGATCGTGATGCCGCGCTCGCGCTCTGACTTGAGCTTATCCATCACCCAGGCGTACTTAAAGGAGCCCTTCCCCATCTGTAACCATAGCAACAGCCAATCAGACGCCAGGATGACTTAACCACACCTTCAGCACACAGTACTGTGTATGACAGTGTAGTACTGTGTAGTACTGTGTATGACAGTGTAGTGCAGTGTAGTACTGTGTGGTACTCTGCATTACTGTACAGTGTAGTACTGTGTAATACAGTGTAGTACTGTGTAGTACAGCATGGTTTAGTGTAGTATTGTGTATTACAGTATAGTACAGTGTGGTATTGTTTTTTTACAGTGTAGTACAGTATAGTACACATAAGCACTGTGTAGTACAGGGAGGTCCAGTATAGTATTTTGTAGTACAGTGTAATACAGTGTAGTACAGTATAATACAGTGTATTACTGTGGAGTACTATGTAGTACTGACCTCGGCTGCCTCCTTCTCGAACTTCTCGATGGCTCTCTTGTCGATGCCTCCACATTTGTAGATCAGGTGACCTGTTGTGGTCGATTTCCCAGAATCCACGTGGCCAATCACCACAATGTTGATGTGAGTTTTCTCCTTACCCATGACTACACACACACACACACACACACACACACACACACACATACACATATATATGTTATATGTTGTATATATGGACATGAGGATGTTATTAAGATATTAAGGGTGAATTAGGGGATTTTTAGAAGTTGTGGTTCTAAAAAAATACTATAGTCGGGGTGTCTGGTGGCACAGTGGATTAAGGAGGTGCCCCATGTATGAAGGCTGTGTCTTTGCTGCAGGAGTTGTGGGTTCAAATCTGGCTCATGGCCCTTTGCTGCATGTCATCACCTCTCTCTCCCTCTTTCATGTTATCATTCTTCTGTCCTGATAAAGGCAAAATGCCAAAAAAATATGATCCTACATATATATATATATATACATACTAAAGTCGAACAAACCTGAACAAACTGGTTTTAATATCTGTCAAAGACATGCTAAGAAGGCAATGAGCAATGAAAGAAGTAATGATCACAAAATTAGGAAGAAATAAGTTAAAAGTACAAGAAAATTA
>NC_056474.1:163836-173836 GCF_008729295.1 Plectropomus leopardus
TAGTAGTTGCTATATTGGCAGTAGTAGTAATAGCTGTAGTAGTCATAGTGGTAGTTGCTGTATTGGCAGTAGTAGTAATAGCTGTAGTAGTCATAGTAGTAGTTGCTGTATTAGCAGTAGTAGTAATAGCTGTAGTAGTCGTAGTAGTAGTTGCTGTAATAGCAGTAGTAGTCATAGTAGTAGCTGCTGTATTAGCAGTAGTAGTAATAGCTGTAGTAGTCATAGTAGTAGTAATAGCTGTAGTAGTCATAGTAGTAGTAGTAGTTGCTGTATTAGCAGTAGTAGTAATATCTGTAGTAGTCATAGTAGTAGTAGTAGTTGCTGTATTAGCAGTAGTAGTAATAGCTGTAGTAGTAGTAGTAGTAGAGTTAATGTCTTACAGGAGGGAGGCAACAATTGGCAGTGAAACTACATTTCCCATGAGTCTGGGAATAAAACTACATTTCCCATGAATCTGGGAATCATTTGTTGGTTTTTCTCTGTAAACACAGCACTTCTCTGTTGTTTTCAGAGAACCTCAGCTGGAAGGAGCCCTCTCCTCCTCCTCCTTCCTGACCTCCCCCTCCTCTCTGACCTCCTTTTCCTCCTCTCTGACCTCCCCCCCTTATCTCTGACCTCCTTTTCCTCCTCTCTGACCTCCCCCCCTCCTCCTCCTCCTCTCTGACCTCCTTTTCCTCCTCTCTGACCTCCTCCTCCTCTCTGACCTCCCCCCCTCCTCCTCCTCTCTGACCTCCTTCTCCTCCTCTCTGACCTCCTTCTCCTCCTCTCTGACCTCCTCCTCCTCTCTGACTTCCTTCTCGTCCTCTCGGACCTCCTCCTCCTCTCTGACCTCCTGCTGCTCCTCCTCCTCCTCTCTGACCCTCCTCCTCCTCCTCCTCTCCTCTTCCTCCTCCTCTCTGACCTCCTCCTCCACTCTGACCTCCTTCTCCTCCTCCCTGACCTCCTTTTCCTCCTCTCTGACCTCCTCCTCCTCTCTGACTTCCTTCTCTCATCCTTTCGGACCTCCTCCTCCTCTCTGACCTCCTTCTCCTCCTCTCTGACCTCCTCCTCCTCTCTGACTTCCTTCTCATCCTTTCGGACCTCCTCCTCCTCTCTGACCTCCTTCTCCTCCTCTCTGACCTCCTCCTCCTCTCTGACTTCCTTCTCATCCTTTCGGACCTCCTCCTCCTCTCTGACCTCCTGCTGCTCCTCCTCCTCTCTGACCACCTTCTCGTCCTTTCGGACCTCCTCCTCCTCTCTGACCTCCTGCTGCTCTTCCTCCTCTCTGACCTCCTTCTCGTCCTTTCGGACCTCCTCCTCCTCTCTGACCTCCTGCTGCTCCTCCTCCTCTCTGACCTCCTCCTCCTCTCCTCCTCCTCCTCCTCCTCCTCCTCTCTGACCTCCTCCTCCTCCTCCTCCTCCTCTCTGACCTCCTCCTCCTCCTCCTCCTCCTCTCTGACCTCCTCCTCCTCCTCCTCCTCCTCCTCTCTGACCTCCTCCAGGAGGAGGCAGCAGCGAGCGGGCGTGACATAAAACCGTAGAGGAAGAGTAGCGGAAGTAAACAGCGGCAGCAGCAGCGGTGAGTTTGAATGTTTCATCCGTCAAATTGTTTGTTGATTTGTTTACTTGTTGTTGTTTATATCCAACCTGTACATGACGTAGCCTCTGCTAACACTGTTAGCTTCCCCTCAGCGTTTGAAAGCTCCGGTTAGCTTCACGTTAGCTTCACGTTAGCTTCACGTTAGCTTTCCGTGATGCTAATTTCATGACGTGTTTGTGACGTTTTACGCAAAGTTTCAGTTTTTGGTGATTGTTTACATTTAGAAAGATTTTATTTATGTTTGTAATCAAATGTTTTGGACATGTTTAGGATATGTTTGGGTTAAAACTTTGGAAACAGGTCAGACTGCTGCTAACAACAACAACAAGGACAACGGTCTATTAGGGACTGTAGGTTATTTATCAGAGGGGCGGTCTGTTAGGGACTGTAGGTTATTTATCAGAGGGGCGGTCTATTAGGGACTGTAGGTTATTTATCAGAGGGGCGGTCTGTTAGGGACTGTAGGTTATTTATCAGAGGGGGGCCTGTTAGGGACTGTAGGTTATTTATCAGTTATTTATCAGAGGGGGGCCTGTTAGGGACTGTAGGTTATTTATCAGAGGGGTTCTGTTAGGGACTGTAGGTTATTTATCAGAAGGGTTCTGTTAGGGACTGTAGGTTATTTATCAGAGGGGTTCTGTTAGGGACTGTAGGTTATTTATCGGGGGGGTTCTGTTAGGGACTGTAGGTTATTCATTGGGTGGGGTTCTGTTAGGGACTGTAGGTTATTTATCGGGGGGGTCGTCTTTGATGTTTGAAACTTGGAAGTTGAAGCTGAAATTCTGGAGTTTGGTGGTTCTTCATTCTTGTTGTTCTGCTGGTTCGTTCAACATTAACAAGGAAGACAGAAACTTATTTAAAGTTTGAAGTAAACAACATGCCGAAAAACCTCTAAAATCAATAAAAATATTTAAAGAAAAGAAAACCGCCAGATATTTTTAAAGAGAAAAGACACATCAGAACTGTAAAAAGTTAAAGAAATTCATCAAAAATTTTCTCTCTTAAGATTGTAAAATATTTTGAAAGAAAAAAAAGGTCCCAAAAATTTTAAAGAAAAAATCTGCAATCATTTTTAAAGACAGAGAGCTAAATTTTCATGGAAATTTATCAGTAAAAACGTGTTTGAACCCAGAAACAAAGGACACAACAACCAGTAAACAAACATGTAACCAAGTTCAGCCTCCACCGCCGCCTCCACTGCCGCCTCCACCGCCGCCTCCACTGCCGCCTCCACCGCCATTGTCATCAGGGGAGAAACAACCTCTCCATCACAGACCAAAGACATTTTGTGGATTGTTGATGTTGTAGCTTGAGGTTCTGGCTGTGATCCTGAATCTGATCCTGTCTCTGATCCTGAATCTGATCCTGTCTCTGATCTTATCTCTGATCAAGTCAAGTCAGTTTTATTTATAGAGCCCATTATCACAAAACATGGTTTGCCTCAGAGGGCTTTACAGTGTTCGACATCCCTCTGCCCTCAGACCCTCACATCACCCGAGGAAAAACTCCCCAAAAAGAACCCCTGAACGGGGAAAAAAATGGAAGAAACCTCAGGAAGAGCAGCAGAGGATGATGAGGGGTCCCTCTTCAGGACGGACAGACGAGCAATAGATGTCGTAAATAACAACTGAAATACAATCATGGCAAAAAGGAAAGAGAAAGAGAGAGAGAGAGAGGAGGAGAGGAGGAGGAGGAGAGGAGGAGAGGAGAGGGGAGGAGAGGGGGAGGGAGGCACAGCAATAATAGAAACAGACACATGTCATATTACAATAATGATAGGTGTGAAATTATCAAATGCACTCTGTGATGATGTTTTGTGGGTGTTGATAAGAGTCTCATGAGTGTATTGATAGGGAGGTGTCCAAAGGCAAGATCACGGCATCGGCGCAACCAGGACCAGACCAGGATCAGGGCGAGCGGGGGGTCCAGTATCAGTGCAGCCACAGTACGAGCACAACCAAAGGCAGGATCACAGCACCAGCACAGCTATCACCACGGTCAGGCACAGCCAAGGTTACTGACTCTGATCCTGAATCTGATCCTGACTCTGATCCTGACTCTGATCCTGTCTCTGATCCTGAATCTCATCCTGACTCTGATCCTGACTCTGATCCTGACTCTGATCCTGAATCTGATCCTGACTCTGATCCTGACTCTGGTCCTGACTCTGATCCTGTCTCTGATCCTGACTCTGATCCTGAATCTGATCCTGACTCTGATCCTGTCTCTGATCCTGACTCTGATCCTGACTGTGATCCTGACTCTGGTCCTGACTCTGATCCTGACTCTGATCCTGTCTCTGATCCTGAATCTGATCCTGACTCTGATCCTGTCTCTGATCCTGACTCTGGTCCTGAATCTGATCCTGACTCTGATCCTGTCTCTGATCCTGACTCTGGTCCTGAATCTGATCCTGACTCTGATCCTGTCTCTGATCCTGACTCTGGTCCTGAATCTGATCCTGACTCTGATCCTGTCTCTGATCCTGTCTCTGATCCTGACTCTGGTCCTGAATCTGATCCTGACTCTGATCCTGTCTCTGATCCTGACTCTGGTCCTGAATCTGATCCTGTCTCTGATCCTGTCTCTGATCCTGTCTCTGATCCTGACTCTGGTCCTGAATCTGATCCTGACTCTGATCCTGTCTCTGATCCTGACTCTGGTCCTGAATCTGATCCTGACTCTGATCCTGTCTCTGATCCTGACTCTGGTCCTGAATCTGATCCTGACTCTGTTGTTTAAAATGTTGAAAGAAAACCAAACTGAGACATTTGTCCTGTTTTCAGTCCTCTGCCGCCTGTGACGTGCTGGTGATGTCGTTGTCGGTGACGCAGCGGTACCATGACATCACTCCCGTGACGCTGCAGCTGGTGGTGGGCGGGGCCGTGAGCTCCAGCCTGTACTGCGGTGAGGTTGAGGGGCTCGCGGGGGGGGCTGGTAGAGGCCTTCCTGGTGGAGCTCTATCGCTGTAAACTCTGTCAGTTCACCTGCGGCCTCAAGGATGCCATCAGCAGCCACCTGCTCAGGCACGCCCCCCCACGCTCACACATACCTGGGGGGTGCCGAGGGTGGGGGCGGGGACGAAGAACGGGAAGAGGTGGGGCTCCAGCGGGGGGCGTCACCCTATCAGCTGAACCTGAATGGAGAATCAAAGCAGAGCGACGAGGACGAGGACTTCCTGCTCTACAACATGCTGGACAACATGAGCCCGCCCACCTGTGACATCAGCGGCGAGGGGGGGCTGCAGGTCGCACACACCTGTGAGGTGACACACCTGACTGACACACACACACACACACACACACACACATACACACACTCATACAAAGTAATTTCCAGGCCTGGAAAAGTTTGGGATTTTGTTTCTCAATCCTGTTTAATAACTCGTGATGAGTTCAGGGACCGTTGGAAAATTAAATCCAGCAGTAATTTCTGTTTCACAGTTTCTGGCTGATAAATGAGCTCATTTTGGCAATTTGTAAAGAAAAAATGTTTTCGTTAAAAATCACCAAAATGTTAAGGCAATAAATTGCTCACATATGTATGTATATATATTTTTTGTTTGTTTTTTAAATTGCCAATAAAACAAAGACAAGCTGTCAAAACATTTGTCTTTAGAAATAACCATAAAATTAAAACAATTTTTTTTTCTTTTAAAAGTCACAAAAAAAAAATGTTGAAATGTCATTTTCTCCGGAGAGTCCCTGAAATCTGTCCGTGAGTGTGAGGCGGTGTGCTGACATCACAGCTGGTCGTGGTGCGGCGCTGGTCTGATGCGTTTCCTGTACGCCGTGTGGTCGTTTCCTGTGCAGGTCAGCACGCTGTTTGAGGAGGACGCCTCCATCTTCCCTCTGAAGGGGGACGCCGAGGAACTGTCCTGTCCCATCCACCCCCCCGACACCCAGGAGGACACGGCCCAGTCCGCCCACCTCATGACTCTGGGTCTCTGTCGCATCTCAGCCGCCAAACCTGCTGCTCCTGCTGCTCCTCCTCGCAGCTCCTCCCGACCCCTCCCCCCCCCTCCTCCTGATGACCCCCCTCGCCTGTCTCACGGCCTGAAGCAGAGTGAGATGGACAGCGATCGGAGGAGGACGTCCCCACGCAGCAGGAAGAGGCTGCCGTGTCTCATGTGTCCTCTGACGCTGCCGTCGCGGCGCCTCCTGGACGTCCACGTGCGGTCGCACCGGGTGTCCGGCGGGTTCGGCTGTGTCCGCTGCAGCCGGACGGCCGCCACCTGGGAGGAGCTGGAGGCTCACTGGAGGAGCCACAGCAGGAGGAGGAGGGAGGAGCTAGAACAGAGGAGGAAGGTGGCGAGTCGGTTCAGCTGTCCCGTCTGTCTGAGGACGTTCAACAGCGCCGCGTCCCGAAACACTCACCAACAAACGAAGGACGGCTGCCGTCAGCGTCACGACGGCAACGGCTCAGGTGCAACCTCCTGCAGTCAGACACTGCTCCTTCCTCCATCATAGATGCTCCTCCTCTCTGAGCCATGGAGGAGTCAGAGCGAGCAGGCGGGAGGAGGAGTCAGAGCGAGGAGGCGAGGAGTTAGAGCGAGGAGGCATTGAGCAGTCAGAGCGAGGAGGAGTCAGAGCGAGGAGGCATGGAGGAGTCAGAGCGAGGAGGCATGGAGGAGTTAGAGCGAGGAGGTGAGGAGGAGTCAGAGGGAGGAGGCATGAAGGAGTCAGAGCAAGGAGACATGCAGGAATCAGCGCAAGGAGGAGTCAGAGCAAGGAGGCGTGGAGGAGTCAGAGCGAGCAGGCGAGGAGGAGTCAGAGCGAGGAGGCGAGGAGAAGTCAGCGAGGAGTTAGAGCGAGGAGGCATTGAGCAGTCAGAGCAAGGATGAGTCAGAGCGAGGAGGCATGGAGGAGTTAGAGCAAGGAGGCATGGAGGAGTCAGAGGGAGGAGGAGTCAGAGCGAGGAGGCATGGAGGAGTCAGAGCGAGGAGGAGTCAGAGTGAGGAGGCGTGGAGGAGTCAGAGCGAGGAGGTGTGGAGGAGTCAGTGAGGAGTTAGAGCGAGGAGGCATGGAGGAGTCAGAGCGAGGAGTCAGAATGAGGAGTCAGAGCGAGGAGGCGAGGATGAGTCAGAGCGAGGAGTCAGTGAGGAGGAGTCAGAGCGAGGAGGAGTCAGAGCGAGGAGGCGAGGATGAGTCAGAGTGAGGAGGCGAGGAGGAGTCAGAGTGAGGAGGAGTCAGAAATCTTTTTTTTTTTTTTTTAGCATTTTTAAAGAAAAAAGTTGGATTTTTTTTTGTGTAATTTTCTTTTTCCTTAAAAAAATTTGTTGAATTTCATTTTTTTTCCAAAGTTTTTAGAAAAGAAATGTATCTTTTTATTTTAGTTTTTTTTTTTTTTAAATTGCCAAAAAATGTTTGAAGAAATCAGACAATGAGGACAAGCGTTGAGGAGTGAGCTGTGTGATCATGGAGCGTTTCTGCTGCAGCGCTCGACTCTTTTCTTCGTTGGTGTCTTTGTGGTTGTGCTGCTCCACGTTTTCCTCCCGGTGACGCCTCGGACACCGAACGCCGTCAGGTTTCATTCAGACAGCAGAGTTTATGTGTTTGGTTGTCATGGAAACACTCAGCAGGTGGATCAGCTGAGAGGAGCAATCAGCTGTTTCTGATAAATATTTTAGTGGATTTAAAATGTATTTTGAGTTGTTTGTACTGTGTACTGGGAGTACTTTTACTGCAGGAAATGCTGTGAGTACTTCCTCCACCACAGTGTGTAATGATCACTAACATGTCATGTGACTCCTGCAGAGTTGCGGAGGGGCCGGCTGATTGGACGAGCAGGAGCGAAGGAGGCAGGTGACAGGTGACCCCTCACTCACCAGCTTTTATTCTGAAAATGTTACAGCAAAGCAAATCATGACCTCATCATTCGGCATCACCCAAAAAACTAGAGGACGGAGGAAATCAACAAAAAAATAAATAAAAATTGTTTTAATTGTAAAAAATATTTAGAAGATATTATATTATTATATTTGGAAAACGTCCCAAATGATGACAGAAAACATGCGTTTTTCTTCAAAACATCTGTGGTAAAATAAATAAAAATCCAGCCATTTAAAGGTGTCTGCTCCTGAAAATGATAAGGCATGGCCCCCCAACACACACACACACACACACACACACACCCACCCACACACACGCACACACACGCACACACACGCACACACACACACACACACACACAAATAACAAACAGTCCCTAAGTTATTTTTAAATATTCAGCTCCAACCCTGTTCTGAATCCATTAGTCTTAGATAATCTGTATAGATAATCTATATTTAAAAAGCTGTTCTAAAGTGATTAAAGGAACCGAAGAGGAGGATCGATGGTCGTTTCAGGGAATGTTAGGACTTTAAAACCTGACTCAGAGTTCTGGAAAAGTCCTGGAAAAGTCCTGGTAAAAATGTGTGTGAACCCTGCAGATCAGATGGACGTGACTGTGTTCATTAAAGATCCAGAGCAACGAAAACAATCACAGTCCAAACTGAAAATCTCATGTTTATATAATAATAAAACATTTAAAATAATAATAATCATCGTAATAAAATACTAATACTAATAATATTAATAAATAATAATGATAAAATAATAATGATTAAAAGATCATGATAAATAAAATAACAACAGCAATAATAATGAAAATAATTAAATAATAATATTTAAATAATAATAATATTGAGTTGTGCGATGCTGCAGCTGTTTGTGTGTTTGCTGCTGTGAATGAATCTGTGTCAAACTGTCATCACAGCCAATCAGAACTCTCTGTGTGTGTGTGTGTGTGTGTGTGTGTGTGTGTGTGTGTGTGTGTGTGTGTGTGTGTGTGTGTGTGTGTGTGTGTGTGTGTGTGTTTTCCCAGTGAGACCAGCAGGTGTCAGACTGGTTCACTGCACAGTGTCTCACAGCAGAAGAAGCAGAGCAGTAGAGGACACACAGAGAGACGGACAGAGGGACAGAAGGACAACAAGGAGAAGGGCTTCTGTTGCTCTCTGTGCCACAGGTGACTACACTACTACCCATAATCCACCAAGTCAAGTCAATTTTATTTATAGAGCCCATTATCACAAAACATGGTTTGCCTCAGAGGGCTTTACAGCAGGCACCCTCCCTCTGCCCTCAGACCCTCACATCACCTG
Organism: Plectropomus leopardus; assembly: GCF_008729295.1. NCBI lineage: Eukaryota > Metazoa > Chordata > Actinopteri > Perciformes > Serranidae > Plectropomus > Plectropomus leopardus. The sequence goes on from NC_056474.1 coordinate 172,557, forward strand.
AGGAAAAACTCCCGAAAAAACAACTCCTGTAAGAGGAGGGGGGGGTTGATGAGAGTCCCATGCGTATTTTGATTGTGGACGCGTGGCTCATAATTGTGGCAGTAGAGGGTTGCATCAAGCGCGATTACGGCAACGGCACAACCAGGACCCACAACACAGGCTTAGTTTCAGGCAGGACCACAGCAACGGCAAAACCAAGACCACGATCAGGGCGCGAGCCGGATACAGTATCAGTGCAGCCACAGCTCCTGCCTTTGGTCGTGCTCAGGCGCAGCCAAGGTTGCTGCCAGGATCGGGAAAACTAGGAAACAAGAGAGCAGGAACGCTCCGGAGAGGCAGCGGAGTTAGCGTAATGCAGTAAACAGACATGAGCGTTTTCAGATGGAGGGAACGAACGAGACGGAAAAGAAGCTCAGCGCATCAGTCCAACTAAAACACAAGAAACTTGTGCTCCAGGAAAGGATAAGCACTCAACGAAGAACCGACGGTCACTCAGCAGCAGCTATGACTGAAGTATAAAGACAGGAGAGCAGTAACAGAAAAGAAAGACAGGAGGCAGAGACAGAGGGACAGGTCTGAACGGACCAAAAACCTTCCCCGCCGGATCAATCTGATCACAAACCAATCACAGGAGAGGACGTGCGGCTGCTTCCAGCCTCAGTGAGACACCGGCTGCGTCCCAATTCTCTCATCAGCTGTGATCAGCTGTGTGTGACAGGTGTGTGTGTGAAACAGGGCTGTGATTGGTCACTTCTCTGTTAACAGGAAGTTCTCCACCAAACTGACTCTGAGGCGTCACCTGGGCGTCCACGGAGGAGACAAACCACACATCTGTCCTCACTGCTCCTACAGCAGCAGACTGAAGGCCTCACTGCTGCAACACCTGAGGACACACACAGGTAACACACACACACACACACACACACACACACACACACGTAACACAGGAAATAAATGTACGTCCCTGAGAGACAGCCGTCCCAAATATCAGCCTGATGAGTTCAGTTTGAGACAATAAAAGACAGACAGTGAAGTTTTACAGTAACAAGGAGCAGCAGAGACAGACAGAGACATCCATGTCTCAGAGGACAGCGCTGAGCATGATGGGACCGTGTGTGGAGGTACAAAGTAGATTTATTGTCATTTTTCTTAAACGTGGTTTGGAAAGAAATGAAATTTTATGTTGATCTTAAATCCTGCTACTCAATTCAAGTCAAGACAGTTTTATTTATAGAGCCCATTTTCACAAAATATGGTTTACCTCAGAGGGCTTTACAGCA